>NW_020447195.1:10844715-10896646 GCF_003343035.1 Apteryx rowi | reverse complement strand
AGGGGCGCCGCGATGGGGCTGTTTGCTGCGACACGAGCCGGTGCCTGCGCTTCTGGCTTTGTGCGAGCCTCTTCTAGGAGGGGCTGCTTGAAAAGCCTGCTGCAATCCGGGACAGCTCAGCCCTCGTAACCCTTCATAAGGACGTCTCCCTCTTACTGCTTTGCAGCTGGAGGGCTGACTGTCACCGCTGCTGAACGGGAGAGGAGCTCGAGTCCAGCTGTTATTCCCCGATCCAGCTCGAACCACCGAGGAGACCTCTCTGAATCCCCAGATTTCTGATCGTGGTGCTCTGAAACCCGCAGGGCTATGCTCTCCTACCGCATGCTGAATGCGAGGCATCCATCCAAGGTAACGTACCGTCTGCTATTAAGGTTGGTCTGATGCCCTTTGAAAAGGAAAGGGAGGACAAAGGAGATTCTGGGATTCTCCAGTTCTTTACTGAGTGTCTGGGTTTGGTTTTTGAAACCAAAAAAATTTGGAGTTCATATGGAAAACACTAATATTTACTTATTTGAGAAACTTCTATCCCTTCTGCTTCCTAACATGGGAAAGCCTTACCCAAAATGGTTGGGAACCTACCAGAGTAAAAAGTCAGAGAAGGAGAATGTGCTGGAACTGTGTTTATTGCTGAAAAAGAGCAATGGGTCCATGGGGGCTTTGTGGCATTTGGGAAGGATGTTCCTGTTACCAGGGGCAGTAAGCCAAGGGAGAAGGAGAGGTACCTGCGGCGTGGTGAGTCTGGTCCCTGGAAGCACTATTGCTTTGTTACCAGGAGGAGAGCATGAAGCTAACGAATAATTTCTTCCATCTAGAATGATAACTGAGAGCTAATTCTGTAATGCGGCTGCCGTGTTGTTGCTTTTGTCTCTGCAAAAGAACAAGCAAAGGCTAATAACTCTTTGCACCTTTTTTTGCCATAGTGGATGCTTGCTCCTCTCTTCCTCTTACTGGCTGAGCTCAGCTCCAGCTTCCAACCCACCTACCTATGGAAGGATGCTGTGACGAATGAAAAAATCACTTGCCAGCAGTGCCCGCCAGGGACCTTCGTGGCACAGCACTGCACCAGAGAGAGACAGACAGTGTGCGAGCCCTGCCCGGATTTGCACTACACGCAGTACTGGAACTACCTGGAGAAGTGCCGGTACTGTAATGTCATCTGTGAGGAGAAGCAGGTAGAAGTGCAGCAGTGCAATTCCACCCACAACAGAGTATGTCAGTGCCAGGAGGGCTATTATTCGGAAATGGAGTTCTGCATCAAACACTCCGAGTGTCCTCCTGGCTCCGGCGTATTTAAACCGGGTATGTATCCTAGCTCAACTGCTGGGGCAGAGGCATGGGTGCTTGTGAGCATCTTATCGTATTCTGATGTTGCTGCTGGAGGTCAAAATCTAGGAGAAAAAGAGCAGCCAATGATTTCCTGTAGTTCAACTTATTCCCTCTGCTCATGGAGTGTTTTCCCAGGAGCTTTTATTTTATTTTATTTTTTTACCACTTTCCCTTGCTACCCTTGAAACACCCCTGCAACATACTTTGGGACACGGTAATTCCTAGCTGCTTGCTTCGCCAGGCAGACCTGGCCAACTCTGGGAAATGATTCACTGTTCCTGTCTAGTAGCAACATGCTCCGAAATATCTGCTCCGAGGAGGTGGAAATGCTTTGGTAGTTCCTACTAGTTTGTCAGCTCTCTTTTCTCTTGCAGGTAGGTAGCCAAGGATTTGAGGCAGGAAACGCAGGTTATCTGGACCAAAAAGAACTGCTTATATCGTAAAAGCGCAGGGCTGGAGAATATATGTAGCTCTGGGGTTGGTTTATGTGATTTTTATTGTGCAATTTGGATAGGTTATATTTAAAACACAAAATGGATAAATGAATAAGACAGGGTGCAAAAGAGTAAAATCAGTCTTGCAAAGATTCATGTCTCAGGGAGATTCACAAGTGTGGGACTTTGTCCCCTGATGAGACACGTACCATGAAAGATTATAGGGCTTCTTTTCTTTTTTCAGTTGTTTCCTTAACATAAGTTTGTCTGGTTCCTTAGTTGCCTCCACTGGTGCGTGTGTGTTTATACACTTCCTAAAAATACGATTTGCATATAAGCATATGTTTCCCTCTCAGTCTCCCCTGAGTCACCAAGGACTGGTCTCTTTTTGGAAACCACAGCTGAGTAAACTAAAACAGCGTGGGTAGCATGGGTGAAAGCGGCATGTTTTGCTTTGTGTTTTGAAGATGTTGAGACTTTTGGCAATTCTTCCATGCATGACACAGAGGCACTCCAGGCTTATAGGCCAAAGGAGAAATGTCTCTTGTCTTCAGATGACTCTTACGGATGAGGTGGATAGTTTCCTTGTTTCTGTAGGGAATGACTGTTACAAAATGCAGTGATTCAGCAAAAGGTGAACTAGTTTTCCAAACAATGTGGGAAAATCCCGTGAAATTGAAACATTACATTTGGCTTGAGGCTTGGTTGTAGCACTGAGCAGTCACGCGAGCGAGCTGGGACATTTGGGGAGAAGCAATTTTTATGTCATTTTATTTATTTACTGATTCACAAGTGGCTTCTTGTGGGGGACGTTACGGCACCGCAGCCCAGACGTCCTAATTCCCCCAGGAAGGGCAGAGCTTCGCTGCGGCTGGAAAGAGCGCTGAGGCTGCGAGCGCCTGGCTGAGCGGGACCCCGGGGCGCGGGGAAGGCAGAGCCCTGGTGGCGCTTTGCAGGGCTTTAACAGGTGCAGACCTCGTCACTTTGGAGCAGTAGCTCCAGTGGCTTGGACAGACCTTGTTGGCTTTCAAGTTGGAGCAGAATTCTCTGATCTGTGTGCAGTTCCTCTAGGGATGTTGTCTTTATTTTGTTTCCCATTTACAAATATTGAACCATGTGTTGTTGGGGTCATCATCTGAGCTGGCTAGGACATCTGCTTTTAAAGTCAAAGAAATAACCTGAAGGAGGTTGCAACAAGGTAAAAACCTTGCTCTTCTCTAGCCATGTGAAGAGGAGTTGAAAACGGGTGTGAAATCTGATTGCGACAAGGCCATTACCTCTTCTTTCAAAGAATATAAGAGACACCCTGGACAGAATCTTGCTGGCATGTCATTTTGGTGAAAAGGCAGCCGGTCTGGCCCTGAGCCTTTAGTGGGAAAACGCAGCACTGCAAAAGAGCACTGAAGCCCTCAGCAACTTTTACTTTCACTTGGCTAGGAGCCTCCCAGCTGTGTTACGCTGTGAATCGAAGGACTGTTTCAGCAGTCCGCTTACTCGGTCCCAGCTGGTGTGTTCGACCCATGAGGTGGCCCCTTCCACCAGCAGGTGATGCTTCCTCTCACATCTGGAGGCTTACGACAATTCACCAGCATGTGGCAAATGCTTTGGCATCAATGCTTGGAAAATGACTAGAAAAAGTGTCGCTGTTTGTCCCGCAGACGGACACACGCTTTTCAAGGAGGGGTTACAGACCCTGACCGTCTGCAACATATTGCCCTCACGCTCAAACTCTGCCTGATGCTCTTTGCTCAGCTGGCATCGGCCACGACTTCTGAGCCTGCTCGCTGGCTGGGTCATCGCCGCGAACACCAAGGTGTGTGGTTGGGGAGGGACATGCTGACGCTGCCTTTGCTGCCCCCATGCCCAGGTACCCCCTTCAAGAACACCGAGTGTCATCCCTGCCCCCGGGGATTCTTCTCGTCCTCCAACTCCAGCACCAAGCTGTGCCAGCCCCACCAGGACTGCACGCAGCAGGGGAAGATAACCAACGTCCAAGGAAATCAGTACCACGACACGCTCTGCACCTCCTGCGGGGTGGGGAGAGGCAACGGCACGCAGGGAGCAGGTGAGCCTGTGGGCACGCTGCCGGCCTGTCTGGTGCAAGGGTCTCTGTGGGTGGAGCGGGGAGATGCTGGAGCCGTGTTGTTGCTGGGGCGAGTGTGAACTTTCTGGTGTCTTTTTCTATGTGGATGACAAATGAGATAAAATTACTTTTAAAAGTATAGTGATAACTACAGAGGATTAAAATATAGTCTCTCTCCCTCCTTCACCTTCACATACCTTTGCATTAGGGCAAGGAACAAGTACAGGGTTTGAGCAACAAGCACTTCTCATCCGGGCTGCGGTACCAAACCACATGCACGTTCCTTGCCCATTGAGAATACGGAGTTGGCAATGAAATCCTACGGGTGCTTAGTAGTAACTTTGATAACTGGGGCGAGCTGCCAGCACACACAGACAGTTCTTTCAGTTATAGGCTCTGTTGCCCGTAACTGATTGCTTGTAATCATGTAAACATACCCGGTGTGAAGGGCCATATCACCAGAGAGCCTGCTGGTCTTCACCCGGATCAATCTCTGGCTGGCCTAGTTTTGCTTCCTCTCCCGGTCTTTCATCCTGTCTTTCTGGAAATTCTTATTGTTGCCTCCAAGGTACAAAGTACATCAGAGCCTCAGTGTAACTTGGATTTTGGCCTGTTACGTGGAAAAAGCAATGACACTGAATCAGCTGTCTCAAAATGACAACACAAAACGTAGCGTTGAGTTTCACTAGAATCTGAAAGTTGGGCAAGAGCCTTCAGTTGGCACAGACAAGGCAGGAGAGGTGGGAGAGCGATGGAATGGCTCCTGACAGCTGTTCTGTAACTTGCATTCTCAACGATTTAGGGGATGAGAAAGGGACCCGACTCTTTCATGTGCAAGCTAATTCAAGGGCCTGATATCAGTTAAGGTGAGTCAGGCAGCTGCTTGAAACTACCTGCTCTACCCTGAATGTACAGCTGATACACAAAGGAGACAAAGTCTGTTCCTCTGGTGTCAGTGAATCTTCACAGTCTTGGACTTCAAAAAGAAATAGCTTCCCTTCATCTGCCATGCAGCAAGAAGGATTTTCCCCCCAGCAACGTATGAGAGGAACTCATCTTTCAATCATCTCCCTCCCAAGAGCTTTATGCAAAAGTATTTCAACAAACTGGCCTAGCAAACATGTGGCATTTCTCATTAAGAAGTGTGACTCATGCCATGAGCCACTCGCCAGGAGCGTGATCCTGGTGGAGTGAGTGGGCATCAGATGAACATCTGTGTCATCAGCACGTGCCCTTTCCTCACCACTTGCCAGGAGTGTGATCCTGGTGGAGAGAGAGGACATCAGATGAAAATCACCAGCAGCACGTGCCCTTCCCTCTTGTTAAGCAATGGCACCTGGATCCAGACCAGCCGTTGAGCTATTTATGGAGGTACAGGTTCTGTGAGCTATGGGGAGCTGAATGGTGTTTTAAACTCCAGTTCTTCAGATGATTTCACTCAGCGGGGAAGGTACACGGGCACTTGTGCTTCTCTTTTGTGCAGACAATTGCAGGAACACTTAAATAACACACTCCAAGTTTGGAGGAGGGTCAGAGGATCCAGGCAAGCCGAACTCAGTATAACCAGTGGAACTGTTCCCAGTTTACACTGGCACAAAATCAGGCCAGTCTCTCCCTTATTGGTTAATAGTTGGATGGGCCCGTGTAGGATGGGCCAGCGCTGGGAAGTTTTGCCTGCAGTGAGAGCTGGATCCAGTCTTCCCCAGCCGTTAGCTGGCAGGGATGGACTTCTTATTTAATGATGTCATACTTGGTGCTTTCCTTCTCTTCTCCCTTTCAACCTCATTTTCTCCCTGCAAAGACTCTTATTCTGACCTGTTTATCCCATAGCGCACCTGCCAGGCATGCCGGCCAGCAGCTCTCACCCTTTCTCCTTTAGTTACAGCAAAGTGCAGGTCTGGTGCGAGTCCCATGATGCCTCCGAGCAGCCTCGGAGCTGCCAGTCGCACCCTGTCTGGGCCCCGCGTACTCTGCTGCGTGCGTGGGCAGCGTGTGCAAGCAGGTCTGTTTGTGCAGCTGCTCTGGGCTGTAATGAACACTCTGGAAATGAGGTTACAAGGGCAGCAGGCTTCCTGGTAGGACTCAGTGAGCTGGAGCCCATGGCCTGAGCTGGCCTTTCCTGGATGGAAGTGCCTGGGTCAGGACAGGATCCCGTGGAGGGAGAGGGGCGGCAGCAGGGTTAGCTGGTTTGTTCCTTGCTTCGGACTGGTCTCCTGGTGTCACGCTGTGACCTTCCCTCTAACCTTCGAGCGGTTCTCTCCTACCAGCCCTAGAAGACGAGGACTGCGAACAAGCTGTGATAGACTTTGTGGCTTACCAGAACATCCCCGTGAGAAAGCTGAAGCGCCTGCAGCAGATCCTTGAGCACTCGCCGCGGAGGCAGGCGCCAGGGAGCAGAGCAGCCGTCCAGGAGAAGTTCAGGGCTTACCTCATCCACCTGAAAGAGGGTCACTACAAAGTCACCAGGGAGCTGCTGGATGCACTGCGGGCCACCAAGCTGCACTCGATCGAGGAGAAGGTCCGGCAGCGCTTCCTCTTGTACTGAGAACGTGAACCGAACTGTTAGGGTTTGGGGGGGGGGGTTGCGTTGGGCGTGTGCGTGTTGTGTCTTGTTTTGTTTTCTTCACTGTGGCTTCGTTAATTTATTAATCGTTCAAAAACTAACTTGAAATGCACCACGGAGGAGATGAACGATGGGTCAGAGCCACGCTGTGCTCTCTGGCAGCTGCCGTTAGGCCTGGTCTGTGCGCAGGTGTATATCGCTTGTCTGTAACTGCCTCAGGTGGACCTTGGTGCGCTGTAAGCAGCGGTGTGTCCGTGCGAGGAGCCGCCACGCGCGCGCGGGGCTCGCGGAGATCCTGGGCCACCTCTGGGCGCCGGCTGCTTGCTTTCCAGCACTCAATATGGGTCAATGTTTTATCGGAAGAGAAACACACAACCAAGGTCATTTTTCCAGGGAAGGACCCTGTTCCCCCTTTTTAGGCTACTGTGCAGCTTAGTTTTAAACAGTCTGGTTTTGTTTTTTTTAATTATTTAATGGTATTTTCTGCAGAGGATTCACTTGCGTGCGTTTGTCACACTGGTTTTGAGAAAGGAGTTTGCTGAGACAGTTTGGGTGTAGGATGCCCCTAAAGTTACTGGTACAGCTGGCTTTAAGTTTGTGTCTGAACTACCTGATTTTATACCATATGTGAAATACATTTTGTAAAGAAAAAAGCAAAGAAGCTATTTTATTATAAGAATCTCTGTCACCAGAGCCCTTTCCTCGTCTCATTTGGGTGGGGGGGAGGCGCCGTCGTGAGTCCCGGACGATCTTCTTCTGCCTCTTGCTTAGTTCTGCCCCGTTTCCACCTGTGCCCGCACCCTGCGATCGTAAAACACCCGCCTTCGCCCCAAACCAAAGAGCAGCAAAAAGAGCCGTCGCGAGCCGAGGGCCGGGCTGCGCGCGGATTCGCGCCCGCACGCGAGCAGAGCGGAGGCAGCGCTGCCTGCAYGGGCAGGAGGCAGCTCCTGGGCAACCCCCCAGCCGGCGCCGCTGCTCGGCGAGTCCCGCTCGGCCCGGCGAGGATGCGCGGCCGCGCGCGTGAGCCCGGCAGCCCGCGCTCGCGTCCGGCGCGCTCACGTGCGGTTGCCTAACGGCGGGAGAGGAGCACCCTGCCCCGCTCATGCTGACAGCAGGCTTTTTTTTAAGCCTTGTAAATGCTGCTTAGGGAAGTTGGCAAGGGTGACCCTCTGGGGCTTTTTCCAGCCTGTGGCAACGATGACACAGCCTGCATGTTCCTCCCCTAATGAGTTTGGCTTTTTATAGCTCTTTTTAGCTGAATAGCTGCCAGGAATAGTTTGTGGTTCAAGAGAGAAATATTTTCCCCCAACTAGTAGCTGTTGAACGCGCTCTGAAAGATTTGCTGTGTGGAGCTGCCCCCACGCTTCCCTCGTGAGAGGGAGGCTGAGATAACCGAGTAAAAGGGGATTTTAACCTTACCTCTGCTGCTGACGGACGTTTCCCGTGTCCTTCCTGCGGTGCAACACCCGAAGGTTGCTTGCTTCACGCGGTGGGCTGGATGAGCAGGGCCTTCCCCGCGGGCAGCGCCGGTCTTTTTGCTGTTCCTCGGTTTTCTGGAGCTGTGGGCTCCCCGGCGCTTCGTTTGCTCCTGCGTGTTTTTCCGGGCAAGCAGGCTCCGCGGTGATTCCTCCTGCTCGCCCAGCGTTGGGCTCTAGGAGATGAAGCAGCCTGGTGATTCTGGCATTGCCCTGTGTTGGCTCAGCTGGGGACAAGTAGAAACAAATGGTTCGAAAGCAGCAGAGACTCCTCGCTCCCACCTCTGCACTGAACCAGGGCTGACCCTGGTGGTTCCCTGGCGGCTTTGCCAAACCTGTTCTTAATATCCTCCAAAGAAGGCTGCGCAAGCACCGAAGTTGCCCCTTCCAGTGCTCCGCTCCCCCCACACGTGAGCTTTCCTCATGTTTAATCTTTGCCCTGCTGAGCTGCTTTATCAGATGTTCCATCCCCAAAAGGGACTCTTCCCCAGCCCCTTGGCATCAGGCATTCAGCTAAGGCAAAGCGTTGTAATGAAGGCACCGGTGGCCTCATCTCTGCTAGCACCTGAGCTTTCCTGCGCACTGAGCAAGACAGGAAGGGTTTCCGCTGAAGCACCGTGTGACATGGAGAAATACTGCTCCAGGGAAGTGCTTTTTCATCAGGCAGAGCGAAGGGCAAGACACTGAGAGCTTGAAGGCTTTCGCAGGTGGAGCCTCCAGCTTGGCTGTGACCAGCAAAGACCCAAATGCTCAAGGGGCTCCCATCCTGCTGCACTGCCCGGTTAGGACTAAGTGCTAAAGACTTGATGTCCTTGGTCTAAAATAGAATAGAAATGGAGGGTTATTAGCGTAGGAACTTTGTCCCTTTCTCGGTCTAAACTACTACGGCTTCCCTGTTTTCTTGAAATATTTATTTACTGTGAGAATGGGGGAGGGAGGCAGAAGGAGAGAATATGATTGGCAGAGAAGGCTGATAGGAATATCGTTATCTTGGATGCTGCTGGTTTAGTTCAGTCATCTTTTCCAGAGAAAGAGGTGCCTTTTCTGCATGTTTTAGACCCCAGTTCCAAGATGGAAAGGCGCGGTGCTGTGGGGCTGCGCGCAGTCCGGGTGGCCTCCAGCTTAGGGGCTCAGAACGCTTTGCGTTGTCCTTGGAGCTTGTTGCCCTTCTCACCAGTAAAGCAAGGTTTGGGTTACCGGCTGGAGGACCTCATCAGCTGCACAGCGAGTCTGAAGTGGGGCAACCCAGATCCCCTGGCTCCTAGCTGAGGTTTAGCCGTGCAGCTGCAGTTTCTTGCAGCTGCAACATGGGTGTCTGGGGCTCTGGTGCGACCTGGATCTGCCCAGGTGCTGGCAGTGTTTAAACCGGAGCAGTTGTAGTTCAGGCTCGTACAGCCGACTGGCTACGCTCAGTCCTGGTGCTTTCTTCTCCCCACGTTAACACGAAGGGTGATGCAAAAGCAGAGGTCTGTGCTGGCGAGTCCTCAGTTCTCCCAGCCCGCGCTGTAACTGCTGGAGTTGCCCCTGCCTGAAGTGCTTTGCCTTGGGAAGAGCCCAAGAAACCTGCTCTCCTGCTGAATGCCAGAGCAGAGCATGGGGTTTTTTTATTTAGTTTTGTTTTTTTGACATTGTGACTGTTCTCTCCCATCAGGATGCTGGGCTGGGCACATCCTTTATCCCTTCAGACAGAGCAAGTGAAGCTGCTGCTTTTGAAGGCTTGGTCTCACCCCCAGGTTTGCAGGAGTTCAGGTATCACCTCTGTGACTGATGAGCCAAACACTTCTGCATGTTGGTTAAGAGTGAGGACAGCCACCCAGGAGGATCAGCCTCTTCCGCCAGGACTACGGGTCTGGGTAAGGCCAGTGATGCCCCTGTGCCAGGGGTCAGCTCGTGTGCTCAGTGCCACCGCTGCCGCTTGCTCTTCCAATGGCAAGAAGTCCCGTGAGTGCTTGTGTGTTGTTCAGCTTGCCCTAGTGAGGTTTTTTTTTTGACCTGGAGGTAGCAAGGTTCAAGTCTGGTCGGCTGTTTGGGTGTTTCTATCCGTCAGGGCAAGCAGGGGTGCTGGCGTTCAGCTCCGTTAGCTGGCTGGTGTTGGAGCCCAGCCGAGGCAGGCTGGAGAGTCCTTGGGGGCTCTTTCTGGGCAGACAATGTTTGGGGCACTGGTGCCATTTCTAGGCTGTATATTGGAATAGTTAGACCTTGTCTGAGGTTTCTCTGCCAAGCTTCATGCGGGTTTAGTCAGAATTTCTGCATAGTGAAGTTTCTCCTCGTGTGGACCTGCAGGCAATGTAACAGTGGGGGAATCTTCTGTTAAATGTTGACCTTTCATAAGTAACAGCGTCCAATTCCCCAAGTACATGAATCCCACTCGGTTTCCAGGAAATGGGCTTTGCTATAAAATCCTACATGAGAATTTTACACTGCTGAATCCAGCTGGTCTCACACCACCCTACGCCAAGCGAAGCCACGTGAAGCTTCCTCCTGCTCAGATCCCACCTCTTCTCACACATATCAGGCGGCCACAGACCAAGCCGTGATTAATTGTAAATTTGATTAGTTGACAAGGTGAAATAACTTAAAAGGATAAAAGCCCCTTTTGGTTTTCACTGAAGTTTCCAGTGCCCAGAGAGAAAAGAGGAACAGCAAAGCAGTGCAAACTTCTTCCTAATAATTCAAATGACTGTTTTCCTTATAAGCGGTGGCTAAAGACAAGTACATGGTAACACTGAAACATCTCCTGGGATGACTCAGATATTTAGTATAGAGAAGGTAATTTCCCCAAATGCTGTGGGCCCTGTGTAAAAGGCCCAAGCCCATGCTGTTCTCCAAGCTGGGTTTCCCTATCGCCCTATGCTGTTAAATACTTAAAGCAGAGGAAAAAAAAAAAAAAAACATGCAAAACTCACAGCACTTTATTCAGTCTGCTCAGGCATGGCTGCTGCTTCGGTTTGCCTCTGTCTAGGGCCTCGCGGTCCAGCTCCTGGCACCCAGGTGCGGCAGTGACTCACGGAGGGCAGCGACTCCCCAAACCCCGTGAAAGTCTCTCCCAGCAGGAACCTACTTGCTCGCAGCAAGATTGGTTCAAACACGTTCCTGGGATGAAAACCTGCCTGCAATAAAAGGGGCGCATCTGCTGGCCCGGTGCTGGAGGCTGTGAAACGGAGCTAGGTAAATGATTAACGCTCTTTGAGGAGTCAGTGGAAGTTTTTTCCAGTGAGGTCACTGGTGGCTGGCTCACACCCGCACATCCTAAGCGAAGACAGCCGCGACTGCCAGAGAGTGCCGAAGGGGGGATTTTTCAAGGTGCGGGGAGGAATGCAGCGGGATCTGAGCGGGGCTGCACTACCGTTCCGCAAGCCCGATCCAAACAAACTCCAATGATCCTTGGCCCCACAGTCATGCCCAAATCACAGGTCAGGCAAATTCCTTCTGCCTACAGATTTCTGCACATTTTCCTTTTGACAGAGGTGGCTCTTCGCTCCGTGTCCTTCCCTGCGTCCATGTGCACCCGTGCGGTGCTCAGCAGCCGGACCGGGCGCTTCATGGCAGGCTCAGCCCTGGAAATCCTGCGCGAAGGGACTCGGGGAATGTTAGCTTATATCGAGCCTGTCTGAATTTGCCCATCACTGTTCTGCAGAGGAAGTACTGATTTTCGTCTTCTAAGCATGCGTGCCGGGTTTTTTGTCTTCCAATTGTAATCTCCTGTGTTATTTGCCCAGGCTTTCCTTGCTGAAACACATCCCTCCCCGCCGAGCGGGTTATTTCTGCGGAGGCAGTGACCCGAAGGGGACAGAGCTCCTCGGGGACAGCGCTGCAGACGGACGCGGCCGGCGGTCCTGCGGAGGTGAGGGTGAGAAGTCAGCAGCGTCTACGAGCAGGAGCAGAGAGACGAGAGCAGGGTACAGGGCAAACGCCTGGAGCAAGATGCAGGGACGTCTCTGCTGCGGTGCCAAGGCACGTGCCCTGCCTGAGAGCCGATCACTGACAGCGGCAGGGCGACAACTGGAAACTGGGTGACCTGATGCTGAGGACAGATTGCCCTGAACTCCCGCCTGGCATTGCAGCACAGGCAGCGCTGCCGGGCCGCGATCCAGATGTGCCAGGTGCCAGCGCAACCTTCGCTCACCCGGCCGTTACCTTCCAGCACGGCCCGGCTGGAGGAGGGCTCAGCGCACGCGTTGTTTCTGAGCCTCCCGCGGCTTTTGCCGGTGAAGTCTGAAAACACATCCGAGAAGCAGAAATAGTCGCATCCCGTTTTTTTACAGAAAATGATTACGGGGGGGACAGCGAAGGGCTCTGACCCGCTCCGGGGAAGCTCCCTGGCCTGGCCCGCTCTGCCCTGGGGAAGGTGTCTCGTCCTGCAGCGCCTGGAGCTGCGCGGTTGGGCTCAGGTGCCACCTTACAGGCGGGCACGTGACAAAGCCCCAGTCATGTGCATGCGATGGAGGAGGCGGTTTTCTCTCTCACGGTCTCATCCTTAATTCCTCTGGCCTCATTTCTTTCCCTCGGTCTATAATTTCTGTTCCTTTCTGTTCTAGGAGCTTCCTGAAACTGGGATGTCTCATAGAGTAAATGAGAGGTCTCCCAGGCTGGACCAGTGGGATAAAGAAGAAACGAGAGGGCTCACAACCAGCCCCGTGGTGGGTTGGGATCGGTTTGTCATGCCAGGTAAGGAGCGAGGATCAGCTAAATGCTCCTGGGCTCAATGCGGCTCACGGCTGTTGGTTTCCCGCTACAGCTGGTGCCAAAGCTGGGTGATGCTCTGTCATCAAATCATTTTTCCTCTTTTTTTTTTTTTTTAATGAAATGAGAATTTTTGCCTCATGTTGACCAACTCCCACCCCCCCATAAACCAACTGAAAAAAATCATCCTTTTAATGAAAATGTGAAAACCTCAATGAAAAATGTTACTGAAAAGGAAACAGTTTGATTTGTTGATACTATTTGAGCTACAGAAGCTCAAATACTTTGGTAGCCTTAGCACCGTACTAGTGCTCCCGAAGGGCCCCTGCTTCAGAGACATGGTCTGGCGCGTGCCGTGGGGTGGGCCGGAGGGCTGCTCGCTCCCTACCCCTTCTGTCACTTCCCAGCTGCCTGAGCTAGTCCTCAAAGGCCCCTGGTTTCCCCCCTTGGAAAATGAAATGAGCTTGCTATATCCCACGTTTAGGAAGTGTTCAGAGGCCTCTGCAGTAAGGATGTTCCAAAATTGCAAATTATTGCTGCCTTATTACAGCGTAAGGTAAGAATAGGTGACAGTATCTTTCATCCATGCTCTCCCTAAGTACCTTCGGTTACTTCTTTGAGAGTATTGAATAATTAGCAGACTTGTTCAGACAACAGTGTAACGTATTGACTCGGTAGTCAGTAGATAAATGAAAGAAGGGCGCTAAAGAAGTAAAGTACAAGATTTTCTTTTTTACCAAAACTTTGGATCCGGTTTCCTGTGGTGATTACAGAGCATGTTGTAATTTTCACTTATCCCCAGAGTTCACTTCCAAGCGGATTGTGGAAGGACAGTTGTCTTTTACAGAGAAGCTTGCTTCTGCCTAGAGAGGCTTAAAAGTTCACTCATGGGAATAAATCCAGAGAACAGGATCAAGGCTGAAGCAGATTTCTGATCGTTTGGCCGTTATTTGGGTCCCCTTAGGTTGCTCACAAGGTGCTAATTGTGTCATGGTAAGCCTCGGTCAGGGTACTGCATCCTCTCAGCTTGAATAAAATAGAATAAGTTGGTTAAACCTTCTGATGCCCTTTGCTTACATCAGTTTTCTGGGAAACTTGGTCAGGAAGCTTGGAATGACAGATATAATACACTTACACAATTCCCTGACTGTTTAGAACAGCAAGCACTTTACGTATTGCTTCTGGGTCAATGTAAAATAGGGGTCTTCCCAAAGCAATTGTTTGCTTACCCTTTAAAAAACATTGGCATTTTCCATCTTACTCAATGTTTAGGGAGAGGGCTAGAACAGCCCGTTGTCCCTGAATGACTAAGTAATGTAGGAAATCAGAGAGCTAGTATTGCACTTGTGTGGGGCAAAAGCACAGCGACTGCTCGGCAGGAAGAGCGTCAGGTACCCGGAGCACCAGGTCACCCTTTCCGTGCCAGCGGCGGCCAGTGCTGGGTTTGGGGCTCTCCCGGACGTTGCTCCGATCGTAGCTGACCTCCAGCTGGGCTGCACTTAGCTGTAACACAGGGGAGTGGAGCCGGGAGACTTGGTCATTTTTCTGCGGAAGGGCAGGGAAAGGATGACCTCCCAGTTATTTCTAACCAGAAAAAACAAGCTTGGCGGATATGTGCGTTGGGTGACCTGGGCCCAGCTTCTGAGCTCGAGGCGTGTAGAGAGAAGGGTGTTTTCCACTGTGAAGCACAAGGGACTGGATCAAGGTTTGGAGAGTTCAGACCAGCTGCGGGACATGCTCTGAAGTGCTTGTTCAGTCTCAGTCTGACCACCAAGATCCCCACTGCTAGTTTCTATTTCTGTCTCTGTACTTCTTTCTGTGATACTGAAGTTGGGCAGGTGATTTATTGGACTTGTCTTGGCCTTCCCAGAAGACAAGGAATATTTAGAGGGAAACTTGGAAGATAAGAATAGGAGCGTGCATTCCCCAGTTCATGACTCTGAATCTGAAACACAGATTACCTCCAGCAAAAGCAAAATCAAGTTCTTCTTTTGCCCAGTTTCGTATGTCGTGTACTGATATGACGTCATGCAGAGGCAACCAAGTCCGTGACTCAGCACCTCTCATTTACAGAGATCCCCTGCACTTTGTCACAGCAGCTGCACTCATGTGACATTTACTGGGTCTTTCACAGTTTGTGGGGTAAAAATCCTGTGATCCTGTCTCTTCTCATTGCCTAGAGGCGAACTGTCAAATTTTCCACCACACTGAGAACGTGGGTGCTGATTTGGGAGAACTTAATCCTTGCAGAGGATGTGGCTACATGGGAGCAGTCGTGTTTGATTAAGTAGCTGTCCTCCCACTGCCACAGGTAACCAGCTGGTTTCATCCCCACTGCAAAAGCGTGGTGTTCAGTACACGAAGGTATCATGCATAGCCTCAGATGTAAAACGAGGCCTTGTTTAGCCTAGGAGGAGAAAAATCTTACAGCAGGACATGACAGCCCTTGGTATCGCACAGGTGACCCTGTTCTCCAGATACAAAAGCACGTGTGAGTGAGCAGTGGGCCGCAGTGACAACATACAGATACCTGGCAAAATCCCAAAGAAGCAAAATACAGGGGCCACCTGTGCATTCATCTGAATGCTGCTGTTTAAAGTACCAGCCGCTGAGCAGGGCCTAACTGTACTGCTTTGTTCTGGGAACAAAGAACTCCGTATTTTCTTTGTGACTGTCTTGTTGGGGCGCTTATTTTCTTTATGGAGTAATGTGACTTTTGTGGGAGAGTATGACTCAAAAAAAAAAAAAAAAAAAAAGCTTAAGGAAGTTTGCAGGGGAGTCGGTATCAGGTTATTTGACTTCTGAGAACTAGCGGAGGAGTTCCTGGATAGGAATTGAACTGGAACACATGTGAACTCTGCAGCTTTCTGTTTCAGCAAAGCATTTAAGGACCTGCTTGATTTTACAGTGAGTTTCGTCTGCCCTTAGAGTAGCGCTTATGGTATATCCTGAATACGGGCTTCTCAGAGCTGCACTGCATCAGAGATTTGAATTAGTGCCTCCAGTCATTCAGTATGACATCCTCTAGGCTGAAGGATGTAAGCTTCAAATGATGAAGCATTTTCTAAATAATGTTGTGTTTGCTGCACGCTGGCAGCTGCTTCCCCCAGCTGCTGGGCCGGTCCCTGGCAGAGCAGTGGCAGTGCGACAGCAGGACGTTTCTGTCTGTAGCTACTTGCTTGTGCTTCGCACCTCAGGCACAGCTGACCGAGGACGAGCTTCTGTGAGGCAGGAGGGTTGGACAGCAGGCGGATTCAAGCATTAGAGTCCTCTGCAGGCGTTTGCTCCCATCACGGCCGCCCTGGTAGGGAGCAGCTGTTAGGGGAGGACTGCATGGGCAACGTGTAACCGTGTACTGGTGGTGCGCGTGTACATGGCTTAGCAAAGACAGTGCCATCTACGGACACATACGGACACATACGAAAAGAGTACGTTACTCATGAGTTAGTAGTGGTAACAAGATTACTGCCTGTTCTTCCAGCAAGGATTTTCTTTCCAGGAAAATGAAGGATGTTTTATCCTGTGAATTCTTAAGCAAAGGTATCTACTGCCTCATCTTTTGGTAGCACATGACAACATGATTGTGGGAAAGGTGAGATTGCTGCAGAGGCAGTTTTCTGCTGATCTCCTGATACCCTCAAAAGAGGATGTGGGTAATGTGGCATTCAATAGATTGCACTTGTTTAAAAAAAAAGAAAAATCAAATTTTGCAAACTCATTTGGAGTCAGCAGCCTTCAGCTTCAAAGAAAGACAATGTAATCGAGTAGGAATGAGAAGATCCCTTCTAGCTCCAGAAAGTGATTTGATGTGTTTAGAAATGAATATGGGGCTGAATTCCACAGCTGACTAATTCATTGAAAATCTTCCTCCTCTTCTTGTTTCCAGTTGAAGAGAACCTACTTTATGGAAGAAGTTCTGGTCATTTTTTCCCCAGTGACGTTGAACACTGCATTGTCCAAGTTTTCTGCTCCACTCCTCAGTCATGCTTTTTTTCTACATGGGGGTTCTGACTGCTTTTAGTATTGATTTGCTTCTTTGTTTCATCAGAAAATTTAATCAGCCTATCCAGTAATTASTGTTATGAAGTTGTAATTGCTGCCTTACCCAGAGGAGGAAAAACTAATTGCTGGGAAATGTATCCTTGTGAACTGTTGTCAGATATTAAAAAAAAAAAAAGCCTAAGCAAACAGAGAAATTAACAGAAAGCCCCCAACAGTCATCATAGAAGTTGGTTTTACCAGAGGAGTGTGGAAAAAAAACCTCCGTAAGGGATTTCAGAAGCACTAGAAACAAAACTGAGCATCAACGCTGCAGGAAATGCTTGAGGTCCAGCAAACAAAATATGCATTATACACCAGGAGTGCTTTTTTGTGGGATTTCCAACTTGTATGAAGTTCCAGTGTGAAAAAGCACCTACTCTAGATTCTCTGACATCCTGTGGCCTGATGAGAGCTTCAGATACTCCTGATTCCTCTCCCTCCCGTTTGCAATTACAGCTTTTGATTCCTTTAGCAGGGCAATGAGCACATCGGAGCAGAGGAAAGCACTGGGAAGAGCCTCTGTGTGTGTGGATGTCTGTGTGACACTGCTAATACAGTGTGGTTCTTGGCAAGAGACAGATTTCCAGGAGAATGCAGATTTCTCTCAACAGTGTGAACAGGGCTCAGCCAAGCTGCTGCAAAGTCAAGAACATGTATTTTCTTTTCTCAGGATTTTCTGCCCTGTGTGGTTGTACCCTGCACTGTGTGTTCTTCACTTAACCTTTTTTGCAGGCACGTCACAGATGCAGCATGTAGGTGTTGTTCCCTCAAAACTATGCAACTTTGCTGCGACTCCTGATGTTATGAGGGAGTGTCCATCCTCCTCCTGCTCTTTAGTGTGGGGACTCTTTGTCAGTCCAGTGAAGCCTGCAAAGCAGTTTCAGTAAGTACAGTCACCAGATTCAAGCCTTGTTTCCCCAAGAGAGGTCACACCTCGGTTCTTGAAGCACTCTGTGTGCTTTTGCACTGGTGTTTTACACAAAGACTGATTTCGTCATTCCTTCTGGCAGAAAGTGGGATCATAATCTGAGTCAAATGTTGAGATTAGGTTGCAGATGCTCTCTGAGGCCAGTGTTTCTGCAGAAAGATGGAGAAATTGCTGAGAAAAGAGACACTGCTCTATGAAGTCCAGTAGAAAAAACTGCTCTCTAAATACCACTTTCATCCTGGCAGACCCATGTTCCCACATACTCTGATAGTGTCTTTGTTCTACAGCCTTATAGTCCTTCCTCTGGCACTGAAGAATGCATTAGACACTGTCTGATTCATATTGGGCTTGACTGTACCTTGTTTATTTTCATTACTTTCAGATAGGATTTTCGTAAGGCCCTCCTACTGGTCTAGCTCAGCTCCCACTGAGCTGATACTGGTAAATCATCTCTTGGGGTACTGATAAATCTCTTTTGATGACATTTTTCCTGGTCCAGCAAATTGCTGTAATACAACTGTATGAGTCAGCTTAGAAGAGGAAAGAAAAGAAAAAAAAAAAAAAAAGAACTGTCCAGAGAAAGATATAGTTGCTTACAGTAAATATGCTTAATCAGATGTTACAATTCATTGATTCCTCTTATTTATGAAGCACCAATAGTGAACCTTTGTAAGAAGCGTGACAACTGAGTGTTCACCATTCACAAAGAGAGTGGTCAAGAATGAGAACAGGGCAGGTTCAAAACTCTACATGCATGRAGAGTGCTGCCTCTTACCTTTGATCCTACTTCTTTCTGCTGAAAATCAGAATAGAGTGTTTTCAATTGAAAATACGCAATAGTGGATCCGGTTGCCAGCATACCACCCAAATCACAGAACCCATGAAGTGAGAGAGTTTTCCACTGTTCACAGAATCACAGAATGGTTGAGGTTGGAAGGTATGGTTGGAGATCATCTAGTCCAACCCCCCCCTGCTCAAACAGGTTGCCCACGACTGTGTCCAGGTGGCTTCTGAACATCTCCAAGGATGGAGACTCTACAACATGTCTGTGCAACCTGTTCCAGTACTTGCTCACCCTTACAGTAAAAAATGTTTTCTCATATTCAGGTGGTACTTCCTGTGCATCAGTTTGCTTGTTGCCTCTCGTCCTGCCACTGGGCATCACTGAAAAGAGCCTGACTCTGTCATCTTTAGGCCTTCCTTTCAGCTATTTATACACATTGATAACACCCCCCCCCCCCCCGAGCCTTCTTTTCTCCAGGCTAAATAGTGGTGGTGGTGGTGGTGGTGGTGTCAAAATGGAATGTAAATTGGCAAAGGCAAAAGCTATTCCGATCTCTCCGCTGCCCTCTATCTCTTTGGAGACAGTTTTGGGCCAAATCATAACAGAAAACTGTACTGGGAGGGATTTTGAGAGGGCATCCAGCCTCTTCCCTGCCTCCCTGGAAGCATCAGTTCAGCCTGTTTTTCTTGATGGACACCTGTCCAACCTCCTTTTGGAAAAACTGTATACGAACACTTGGAGTCAATCCTTTCAGTCCCTGAAAATGGGCCCAAGACTGGGGGAAACTCACTCTGTAGTACTTCTTTTGGGAAAGGCTGAGGATCACTAGTAGAGCTGCAAGCAGCGGCAAAATCTGCTTTCCTTTATTTGTGGACACTGCTGTCAGACACCTTCTGCATTAATTAAAAAAAATATATATATGATTGAGGAGATAAGGGTAAAGACCAGTGAAAGTACCACTCCTTGCCTTTCTTCACAGATTCATTTAGAAGTTCCCTCCTTGAACTAATACCCTTTGCTAGCAGTAAAGTCCCATTATATTGGTTCAGAAAATGAGTTGATTAGGCATTTCATTAGAGTCCTTTAAATAACTTGGATCCAGGGTTTTAACTGTGGACCTTTTTAACCTTTTATTTTTTCTGCAAACCCACAGTGGTACCTTATAGCTAGTTATTCACACCAGTTTCTAAAGAGTGCTTACTTCCGGAAATCATGACCTAGCCGAACAGTCGCACACCCAATACCAGCTGAAACATCATCGCTGAGTGGAAGCATGCTTCCAGACTCATCAGTTCCACAGTAAAACATGCTTTTGCTTCAGATTGCTCTCTTTGACATGTGAAGACACATGCTATAACATCATTTGTACAACACATAGGGCATGTCTATCAGTTCAGCTAAGGTAAGCTGAGTTGATAGACATGCCCTATGTGTTGGTGTACAAATGATGCTATAGCATGCGTCAGTTGTACAGAAGTAGGAAGAGGTCAGAATCTGGGTTATATATTTGGAGGAAGAGACTAAGACTAGCTAGATTAGGAATTAAAAAGAAAACAACAACAACAAAAATAAACTAGAGCTCTGGGAAGAATATTAAGCCCACTTCTCTAGGATGGACTGATTTCAGTTTGGCAGAGAGTAGGAAGGATAATCAAGGGCAGGTTATCCTATGCCTTCTACTTGCTTCTGCACCTTGCCCTGAAACAGCTGGTACTGGCCCCGATCTTAAATAAGATGTTGGACTTTTAGCTAGAAGCTGTGTCTGATTTGTCCTGGTATTTCCTCTGGTTCTGTGGGACGGGATGGTATGGCAAAGGGCATGGGATAAAATCTTGGCTCACCACCACCAAGAAGCAGACAACACATCAGGCCATTGCAGTGAGGCTAACTTGCATCACCATCGCCTTACACTAGGATGGGATGGCAAAGATGATATTGGCAAAATGCTGTAACTCAGTTATCCTGTATCTTTCAGTAGTTCCAAATGAAGATGAAATTGTCACCACATCAACAGGGCTAGCTTCTTTAACAGCATGCCAAATCAAAAAGAATGACATTGTACCCTCAGGTCTTAGTGTAATACTGTTAAAATCAACTTCTTGGATCTAGGACTGTTTCCAACACCCTGGTTTTTAGCCTAGTTGCTACTTCCAGTCTTTAGAGAACTTGACCTGTCCTTAGCTAGCAATCAGATGTATCTACTCCTCAGCTGTCTTCCTCCTCTAATCACAGGGCTTGTGGTGATGCTGTTATCAGGGAAATACCATCTTTCAACTCAGCAGCTCCCTCCCTTTTGCTGGGGTGACCCTGCTTGTGTTCTAGACTTGTCCATTCTGCTGTCCATACTGTCCCTCAATTATTCACCTCAGTAGATGATCATTGATTTCATGCTGGCCTCACTTCTCGGCACACCTGCAATTCTAATTCTGCATACCAGATATGCAGTACCTCTCAAACCTAGCTGTTCTTCAGGCCTGAACAGAATGCAGGTGCATGGGCCATTTAGATGGTTTTGTCTTTTCCCACATGGTATGATGCACAGCTGGTCTTGAAAGAATTATTTTTAGGCAGAATTGTCTCTATATAACTACAGTGGTTGCAAATTCCCCTTTCTTGCTGGTATCAAAGCACCTCTTTGATACAAACATATGATCTGGATTAAATCCAGTTCTGTTTTTGTTTGGAGCCACCTTCTGTATCACAGGTAGTTATCCTGAGACCTTTACCCCATGGTCACATAAAAAGATTTTCTGTTGTAGGAAGCGCGTTAGAGCATGGGATATAAGTACTGTCCAGAGTTGAGTTCATCACTGGTCTTTAGGTCTGCTCTCAGACAGGCATATGTGGGCTAAGGGGCTTCTGCACACATCTGTATCCTGTACAGATAGATGATCACTTCCATGGATGCTATGGATAGCACTGTGATTAACAGAATAGTCATTAAAAAGCTTTTTCTTATAATGGAAACATCTTGTCTCCTGCTGCTAACTGCTAATAAATGTTTGCATAGCAGGGAAATTCCAGAGGGGTTAGAGAAAGTTAATCTGCCAGTGTTCGAATAAGGCCAGTGGCATGACTTCTATGATTATTAGCTGTTAACTTCATCTCAGTGTAAAGCACGGTAAAGGAAAAGTGATTACTAAGTACAGGAGATGCAGCTGTTTCAGCTTTGAAAGATACAGCAACTCTTCAGAGAAATAAATTTCTGTAAACTGCCAGGCGCAAAATAGGCCTGTCTCAAACATATCAAAAATCTGAAAAAGACTGTATTATGATTTATATGCTCAGAAACATCCTGACTTTGGTTGGAAAGTTTTGCAGAGGGCTCACTTGTCATGCAAAATAATTTGGAATAAAGTCTGTGCTTCCTGTAACAACTTGTATAAAGCACAAGTCTAAAATGTGATAAATTACCATGACACTGAAATCCTGACATTTGATTACTGATCAGATATAAAAGAGCTATCAGCATGCCATCTCTGACTATCCCAGTAGGATTCTTTTTCAGGGTTGCTTGTGCAACGGCCACTGTCACTTTTCAGAATCCTGCTCCATGTCCATTTTGGTTGTACTCTGCAGGTCTGAACTGCTGCATCATTAGCAGCATAGACCTGGTTATACAGACCGAAGCTGCAGCAAAACTGCCTGACAGAGGAACTCAGTGTCCTTGTGTAGTCTTTTAGGACCATATAGAGCAGGTGCAACAACAACAACAAAAAAAACCCAGCTGATTTGGTAGTGCTCCATCCTCTTTGTGCTTCCTGTAAAGTACTGCAGGTGGTACAAGGCTGGAGAGACCCAAGTCCAAGTTGTGCTTGCACAGCAAGATGTTTCTCTCTTACCTATCAGCTGACCGAGCTGGATTCCTTCATCGCAGTCATGCTGTAGGGAGGATGCACCAAGGGAATTCAGCAATGGGCTTGACTGTTCTGCTTGCTGTCCTCCCCAGGAACTTGGGAAATCTTTTGACAGTATCAAGTAGGTGCCTTTTATTTGTAATGCTGGAAAACTCAGATGGCAAAGCTGTTTCCTTAGACAAATCCTGGGAAGCAAAAAGGCGCATCTGTGCACTCCATCAGATAACTGCTGTTCCTGCTCTAGAAGCTAACTCTGATTACGGATCCTTCTAATGCCACTTTTAGATAAATCCCCACTGATTTTTTGTGGACATCAGAGCATGCTCCTACTTATGCATCACAGCTGATGCACCTTTCTGAGTGCCAGGGAAGTGCCCTGGATATGTACAAACAGTAGGCCACTGCTGAAAAAAGCATAAGAACACAGCTGACAAGAGCAAGCAGGCAAAACAAGTTTCTAGTCACAGCACTATGGGGATAAACAACCTCTCTTTAGCATCATCATGTTCTCAAGAACTCAAAGTCCATTATCTGTCATACACACTTTCACAGTTCTTAAGATTTAGGAAGAGGCTTCAGCATGGATTTATTCTGTGCAAGAGAACTTGTGTGATCACAGCAAATGGCACAGTCTGTGACCTTAATGTTTTCTTCTTTCACTGCCTATCTTGTAAGGCTGCTTACAGGTAGAATCATGTATTAAGAAAAACAGGAGACTGCTGTTTTGTGTATTTTAACACCAGGGAGAAATTAGTGGCTGTGCAGAAAAAGTCCTTAGCTTTAATACTATTATAGCCTTAACTGGCAACAGCATTCAATGCCTGGAAACCTGCCAGCGCAGAGCTGTTAATTGCAATGAAATTCCATGCTCACTGAGGCCTCTGGCTTCACAGGATCAGGTCCTTGATTAAGACTCCTGGGAGAGAGATTTCATTATGTAAAGCACTGTTGCACCTCCAGGGTCTAAGCAGTCATTAACATCACTACAGTGAAGGACAGCAGGCATCTCAGAGCTCCCAGGTGAAGGAACAGAAAGCAACACGCATTAGGGTAATTTCACAAAGGAATAAAGGGGATGATAAAGTTCAGTGCTTCCCACGCTTGAGAACTTTGAATTTTTAAGCCAGTATGTTTGCTTTTATTTAAGAGCTCCTGCTGATATGTGCCACAAAGCATGCATTTATTTCAGTCTTTGTGTCTAGACATTCATGAGAACAGCTATGGCCTTGAGCTCGAAACTGTTTCACCTCCCTGGTCTCCTAGGGAATAGGGGGAGGAAGAGATCTGAGAAGAGTATGTGGAAAACCTGGAAAACCCCTGGCATCCCATTAGACATTTCACATTACTTGACTAAAGCATTTTTGTCTTTCAGCAAAGCACTCCTCTCCACCAGGCGCTGTTTTATTTTTTCAGTTTCACTGTTGGCACCAATCCTGCCCAAAGAAGCAAGAGCCAGGACCACACCGAAACCCTGAAAACACTCAGACTTTCAGAGATGGCCAAGTGAAAGAGATTTCCCTTACAATTAATGGCCATTGCTTATCCAATTCTGTTGTACACTGGCAACTGTCAGCCTTGTATCACATGCAGGACCTGGAGAAAATCCCGCTTTTTACAGTAGGTGAATAATCTTCAAGGGATCCTCTACATTCACAGAGTGAATAAGAAACATGAGGCAGTTCACTAGGTCTAAAGGTGCCTAAAAAGATCTCTGGTTTTTGAGTTAGAGCTATTGCAGCTGAATTCTTCTGGGATATGGTGTTGACATTAGCACCACCCAAATTCAAACTCAGAGGCTACATTATACCATCCATTCTAACAACAGCAAGTAACTGCAAGTGATCCGTATCAGATACTGAAATGACTTCAGTTCTGTATCAACCACTTTTTTCCAGGAAAGCTGTTATAGAATGACGAATGGTCTGGTCTGGTCTGAGAGTCTCCTGTTCTCAGGTTTTGGTTTCCAACAATTCCATTGATTCTGAGTTTCTGCCAAGAATCCATTGATTTTCAACATGCTACAAAGTACAAATAGCAGCTTTTCCCCTTTCTTCCGCACTTAAATGATCTTTCCCACTGGGATTAAAGAGGCAGTTATTTATCCTGCTAAGCTGGGCTCCATTAACAGAATGTACACAGAAATGGTTGAATGCATCAGCAAAGGCCCTTTAAGATCAGCTCTTTTTTGTTTTGTCTTTTTTTTTTTCCCCTTTCTTCAGCAAAGGGATGAAAAGCATTACCTTTGGTAATGCTTTTAAGACACGCTGGTGGCTTCTCTACTGAATCACTTTGAGCTTTCTGTAAAGGAAGGCATAAAGAATTCTGCCATGCCACCAGAGCTAAGTATTAGAATTTGCACTGACTTCACCTTTTGGGACTGTGGATTATTACAAAATCCAACAATTAAAAATAATATCCCACTGCTAACAGGCAGATCACACAGTCGTCGCGTGTAACCAACTCCTTTCTAAGAAAGGAGAAAAAGCATCAACTTCAAAGGCAGCCTGCCTTACCCTCACAAAGAAGTTACGTGGCATGTTTTGTCCTCCCACAGACAAATTAGTTGATTACCCACAGCACATCAGTTATTCTGCATGGATTACTGCAATGATCTCTTCTGTAGTATCCAGCCACCTTCTCCCAGTGCACTAACTGACACAACTAACTTCCATCAGAGAGTTCGATCTGACAAAGTCGTGGATGACACAGCTAGAGTGCACTCTAAGGGGCAGAGACTGCACCAAAAAAATCTCAGCTGACAGTTTGCCTAGCCTTCTCCTTATCCTAGCATTACTGAGAAGCGAGAGTCTGCTCCCCAGTACGTATGTATTATTTCCACTGACTTCATGAACTTACGACACACGCCAGTGCCTTGACACTTTGACCCAAATGTGAGAGAATGAGTTATGTTCTCACATGTAAAAATTCTGCAGTAAGTTGCATGCAGAAAGTTTAGCAGAAAGTTTTTTGACAGGCAATAAATAATAGTTCTTTAAACAAATACCACTTTCTAACTTGCTCAAATTGAGCTAGAAAATCGTTCCCTTCGCAATATGAGTGAACAGCATAGAATGACTATCAGTGCCAAGAGTGAATGAAACATACAGAGAGCAACAACCGCTGCCAAACCACTGTAAAATGCATCCAATTATTTTAAAAAAAGATATTCAGAGAAATGTTGGTGATATGTCAACAGAATTACAGCTGGGTAGGCCACATGAGAAGTGAACTATCTGGCTTTGAGAGCTGCCTTTTTGTTTTTGTTTGCATTTGCAAAACTAGAGGGCCAAGTACAACCACTGCTGTACTTACCGACTCACCGGTTGTTTCAGCACGAGAAGTTTAAAGGAGTAGGAAGCTTTATTGCATACTGATTTCTCCCTGCCTAGAAATTCAGCTTTCAGCCCAGAAAGTACAGAGAGGACTTCAATTCCCTCTGGTTACAGAAGATACCAATTATTCTTACCATTAAAGAGACTGCACAACAGAGACCAGCAGTGCTTCTGAAGGTCGCGTCCTGTTAAGAATACCTATTATAAGCAGTGTACCATTTGTGCAGTTGCTGGCTTCCATATCTGCATTTACCACAGGTAAAAGTCACAAATCAACGTGCCAACTGAAAATTGACTTATAATCATCATTGTCTCTTCCCATTATACAAAGAGCATAACAGGGCCAGTAACACCACCTATAGTAACCACGGGGCTGGAACAGTGAGATATCACCTCGGTTAAAAGGACAGCCATCCCCCAGGCTCCCCCTACCCTTTCAGATTCACCTACCCAGTTCCTTCAAGGCAGAGTTCCACTTCAGTGGCCTCTAGCCCCTGTTAGATTAACAGACCAAGAATCACAAAGCAGTACAGTAGAAAATTAAGTCCTTTGCATATGCAACAAAGTGTGGATTGCCACTCAGCCTTTAGGAAGTCTATGCTCTCAGGCCAATGACTTAATACACAATGCAAGGGATTTTTTTTTCCTCACAGTTAGAATCCTTTGCTCAAGTTTTTTTTAGACACAGAAAGAGAATGTTTGTCTCCAAACAAACTTAGGAAAGAATCAGGTTTAAGAGGAATCCTGTGGACCTTCTTCTTTAAAGAGAACAGGAAACTGCGTGGAAAGAGGTTGTCCATTCCTTGGCTAACTTGGAATTTCTTACGTGATGTCCTTCTGTCTTGGGGGTCGGTGAATATTCCTCACCACACACTTCACCATCCATTCAATTCCCTCATTCACTCCTTTTCTAAGGATATAAGAAAAATAGGCAAGATGATTATTAAGAATAATAATTACAGCTTATGTAGTCCCTAACTGACCACTTAAAAAGCAAGTAAAGTGTTCTGCCCTTCAGTTATTTATTGGAGTTACTATGTTAGTTTCTCATACACCCAAACAATGGGGATCTGATTTTTTTGTTTTTTTAATTTGTTATTTAAACTCCATCCTTTATTTCTCTGGTGTTTGTACTAGTCTAGATCCAATTTAGTTAGTCATCAACTCTGTGGAAACCTTGGAATGAAGCATCAAACCACTTGACAGTCAGCTGGTTTGAGGTTATTTTGCTACAAACCTCAGGCCAGCTGTATCAACTCTTCCGATCCTGGCTCCAATTTTATGTAATCATCTGTGCTGGGGTTGCCAAGCAACTCACCAACTCACCGGTCTGCATAGCTTCCCAGCCAGGACTTCCACAATTTTTTTTCTTTAGTTCAAACTCAAAATGAAATTTTGAGAGGAAATTCCACACAGATCAAAACTAGAAGTGTTTGCACAAAACAAAACACATGAACTGTAAAGGTTCCGTTTCATAAGATTATTATCTAACACTTCTCTTCCAGTCAGAGCTTAACCACTGTTGTTGTTGTTGTGGTCATTCATCTGCTTAATGGCATTTGATTCTTAGCAATAGGGACAACAGAGATTTTTTTCGCATGGTTTGAGAAGCTTTTCTTATCCTGTCACAGCTTTGTTGCTAGATTAAAAAAAGTCAAAGTCCTGGATTCAGTATAGGCAGGCACTAATTCAGATGACAATATTTCTAGCCATCTATAACAGAATTATACCAAATGGCGCTTTTAACCCAAAGAACTAAGAGTGTAACTAAAGTACTGCAAGACCCAGTGTACAACAGTAACATTAAGATATATACATACATATATACACACACACAGAGGTATGTATGTGTATATCAGTGTCACAAATATTAGGTCAGGAGCTGCGGCAAGCCAACCAGTACAAGGATTATTGTGCTCAGAGAGCAGATGATAAAGCAGAAACATCCACAGCTCCATATACCTCCAAATCCTGTTGCTCTGAGCCAGTCAGTAGACAAGGCTAGTACATTTTCATCATGTTTTATAGACGGGATTTGCACATGAAGTCAGTGACCTGCCGCAAGTCTAGGGTTAACAAACAGTGCCTGTCATTGCTGGGAAGGAAGCACAGCTCCCTTTCAGCATTTATTATACCCCATAGTACTTTTGTTCACATGTGACACCCTGCAACTGTTCAGTTAACCAGAACACCATCCATTCTCATACTTACCCAGTAAGAGCAGAGCAGGCTTGTGTCAGGCAATCTCTCTTTCCGATTTTGTTAATGCAGTCACTAAATGCAGTCTTGATATCAGGTATTGACAGACAGGTCTGCAAGTGAAACCAAAAAAGAGTTCTTTATGCTACAAAAGACAGCGACCTTCTTCTAAAATGAATCCTACCAGGTCCGCAGTTCTGCTTCAGTCAAGATTGCATGACGGCGTTCTATTAAACTCCCTTACCCACTAACATAGCAAATTCACTTATTTAGATTCCAAAAAATTGAATGTACTACTATTTCAGCAAAGACAATGCTATTTTCAGATGTATGCACACGTTTGCCACTCCTCTCTGATCCTCAAGATGCATACTTCTAAGCAAAGACAGTCATGATAATGAGCACAACCTGTACACCCCTCTGGATGCTCTTCCAACCTCTCCCAATGATTGCACGCAAGTTCTCTCTACCAGAACTCCACAAGAGTGGATGTTGTCTTCCTATGAGTGCATTCCCAGAAAATGGCTGGGGTGTGATCTCTCCTAAATCTCAGCATGTTCCTTTAGGACATGTTCCTAAAGGATGTTAGCATGTTCCATGGCCTCCCTGGACATGTTTGCTTGCATTTTACATGCAGGAGAGCAATGTTGGCAGCACTGAATGCAGCATATTTTCTGATGACCAGTGTCACTTTGTTCTTTATGGCTGTCAGCTCTTGCACATCTGTAGTCTACATGCCAGAATGCTAGGAAGTGGTTTTAAAATACACAAATGAATAAAACCCCCAAGAAACTAGTGCGTTACTTTCCTGACCTAAGTCACAGTGTTGTCAGAAAAACTTTATTAAGAGTTACAAAAGCAAACAAAGTTGTTCAAAAGAGTATTCGTGTCACGGAAGGCAAGACCTGCCCTACTGAAATCTAGATTTGTACTCTTCCTCCCTGAACATGGAAGTAGCAATGAGAAAATCATCAGCCTTTAATTCCTTTTCTGACCTCAATATTCACTTTCTCTTGGAAGCTTTGGACAAACCATTACGCACTTTAGCTGGCCATGAGCCCAACTTTCTTCTCTCTGCAAAGACATTTTAGCCCTTCGGTTAGACTCAAATGGGCAAGTGTCTACTGAGATCCCAAATGAAATCCTTGTGAGCCTTGAGGATTAGTTCAAGTGGATGTATACTTTGGAAGCACAGACTATGTACAAACAGGAATTCAGTCTCCTGCAAGTCTGGGCTTTAACTTAGCATTAAGATGGAAATGAATGATATTAGCTATCCATTTTGCAAAACACCAGTTCTGGAAAAATTAAATATAGGAAATTACTGTGAGGATGAGCATGTGATAAATAAGTAGGATTCAGTGCTTACGAATAAGACGGGCTCTTAAGAAATGGGTTGAAAGAAGTTTAATGGCACCCAGCTCACCCAATGCCCTTGAATCCAAACTGGTGATTTTCCACTGTGAAGGGCCCGGAATCCATTAATTGCGCAGCTTCTGATGACTGTATTTTCTTATGACCTAAGCTTCATTTCAGATTTGCAGTTTCAATTAATGAGCAGAAAACTGTATTCAAAATGTTACTCACTTCACACACAAAAGTCATAACAAGCTATTTCAACATTTTAGTCAAATGAAAAGCCTGAAATTCATAAAGATGAGCTGTCATCCACTGGATAAATATTAAAAAAATAAAGTTTTAATATTATAACAACTTCTCCTTTTCTGGCTGATGATACATTTTAGAATCTTTCAAGGAAATACAAGAAAGCATTCAAGGTGGAAAACAACAGTGCAGAGCACTGTAATGATGTCTTTTCTGCCCTGAACTGTACCATCTCAAAGCTCCTCTATTGGAGTTGCTTGGATTCATACATGTGGTATGGTGTATTATCAAAGCACCCGCAGCCTCAGTTGCCCCAAATACAGAACCGCTCTTGGTAGGCAGGATTCAAGACAGCCTCACTCAAACTCTTTTCAGTACTCTTTTTCAGTTTTACTTCTTATCAGTAAATGACACCAGAAAAGCATGACGTTGGAGGCTTACTAGAGAATGGCGAGTTAATTCTGAAAAGAGGCCAACATTTCTTCCCTACTCACAGGCTCTGAAAAGCAACAGAAAGCCGGACAGGAAATAAAGGGCAGCTTTATTTCTGCTTGCACTGGTCTGTGCAAAGCAGTCAGGCAACGGACTTTCCAAAAACCATCAGCAGACCAGGACACCTGCACACATGCAGCCAAATATGGCATGTTCTGTCCCTACAGTCAGAAACAAGCAGCACAGAATCTGTCTCCTTCACCTTGTCTATCTTTGAGGCCTTTGAGAAGTCCACCTTTCCAAGTGTAGCTTAGAACTGCTGTAGCTTTTTTTTTTTTTTTTTTTTAAACAGCTAGAATCTCTTAATCCATTTTAGGCAGCTCCTCTTCTCAGTTCCTAATATGATTGTGGCCTGCTTTAACTTCCACAGAACTGTCCAGCCATCGACCTCTGTAGAAGTTTGTGTCAGGATGGATTTTGCTTCTGAGGAGACTTTGCACCATTTACATTTTTTACAGTAGGATGTCAGTATATCACAACATTAAATTTGTTTTGATGAGCAATAAATAACATAATAATTGAAGTACAATAACATGCAGCAAAGGGGACAACACCACTGAACTATCAATTCAGAGAAGCCTTGTGTTAGTGTTCAAGGGGAAGCCATGAACTGGAATCCTGTCTTACAGCAGAGGAAGAGGTAGGTCAGTCATCATTTCATCTAGAAGCATTTGAGCTTTTCATGCTTAGAAGAAAATGTCATCTGTGGCTTGAGTTCCCCTCTCTTCCTCCTCCCTATCTCCATTACAAAATATTTGTTTATAGATGTGTTTTGTTTCTCAACTGAAACCACATAAACCCAAACCGGATCATCTGTGATCACACAAACAGCTCATTGTCACAACAATAAAATCTACGCATGACCTTTCTGGAGTGGTCTTATCTACCATACATTTCAGACAAACCTCACACAACCTAAGAGTTGTATTTCTATCTCATCTTCCCCTAAAGAGTGCATGCTAAAACATCTATTATGAAGACTTTTCAAGACAGTCTACCCAGGACTGACCTGGCTGTACAACCAAGTTTGTTTTATGAAGGGTTCAGAGCAGCATTACTCAAATTAACAGTCAGGAAAGGTACGCCCAGAAGTATATGAAGAAGGAAGGTTGTGACCTCAGAAACGGAGTCATCTGCAGAAAAGCATCAGTGACTGTTTTAGGCAAAACAGATTGGATTGCAGAGTCCCTATTTGCCGAATCCACTGCAGGAAAGACAATGATGTTGCTTAACTTCATATTGGGATTAAACCTGAAGTAAATATAGGCTCTTCAGCTATCTCCAGAGTAATCAGTTAGCAAAACTAAAACAGGAGCTAACAATAGAAAGGTTGATAGCCTAACTAAAAAACGTCTAACCCACCTGACCCATTTCTGTGCTATTGTTTCTTTACAAGCTTATGAAAACTAATTTTACAAGGAAGCTGTGATATTTCTCAAGTTGGAATTGAGAATGGCCATCGTATAGAAGACATTTTCTAATATCTGTACCAGTACCACAAATAGGTAAAACTGAGTTTTCCCACTATATGCGGTTACTCACCACCACTCCTCTCATTTTTCAACGATATGCTGCGGCTTTCCAAAACTCTGGGGATTCCAAATTAAATTTCCAAAAATTATCTTAAGCCTAGGAAGACAAGACTTCCTCCCAAAGACATCATCCTAGACATCGTACAACATCTAATTCTTTTCGTATGCCATTTTTTCAGCTCAGTTATTCCAGTATATTTAAGTGTTCCAAAATGAGGCATTCTGTCGTGTCCCCCCCCACAACGTTCAATAGTTCATTTTATGGCTCAGAAATATATAGCTTTTATAATGTTTAAACATTTCTATTCACATCAAAACAGAAAATACAAATTCATATTTTGCAATTTTCTCTGCAGGAAGTGATAGGTAAGCAAAACCGCCTAGTACTTTGAAAAGTGGCCCAAAAATACTTCAATACTTGAAAGCGAGCCCACAAATTCTCCTACAAAGCTATAGTTACTTAAAAAACAAATGAAAAAAAAAAACAAAACCCTTCACCCAGTTTTTTTCCACCCAGTTAATTGCAAAATGATCTCGTTTTAAAGCCTATGTCAAACATAGAGCATACTCCTGACACATGGGAAATTCATCCACTCTATTGCCAGGATATTGGACTTTTGAATTGATATTTTGCAGCCTAGGACTGTTTTTCATTCTCCTGATACTGGCAAACACCACTCCTGCTTGGCAGCGCTGGGTAGTAGATGCAGTTTACTCAAGAATAATACTGACTATTAATAGAGGAATTTTTTTCTACAAGGAATTTAGGGGCAGGGCCAAAACATTGTTACACTTCATATAATTTAAGGCATTTCAAGAACTGGGTTTGGGTGAGTCAGAGTTGAAACATTTGTTAGCTTACTGTGAGGAATGTAACCTTAAAAAAAAAAAAAAAAGTCAGACACGCTACTTCTCATGTATTTCATCAAAAGTATTCTGCTGGCCTTTAAAGATGTAATCAAGAACAGCTGCATTATCCTCCACCTGCAAACACCAGTAATGTTAAGATACCACTTGTCTTTCCTTGTTATGATTCCCCTTAACAAGAGAGTTAAGCTGGGGAGAATTCTCCACTACAATTATATGTCTGGACATCCAGAGTAGATAAATCTCTATTAGTGATAATCCTGTAATGTTCAATTTTCTTCCGGAAGTCTTTACTGCTGCTAGATCAGCAGAGGAGACAGATACTTCTGGCTTTTCTAAACCTTGCTTAAGAGAGCCTGAATAAATACTGCAGAATAAGCTATAGTCCCTTTGCTATTTTATTACTAGCATTCATGTCGCTTTACTCTGTGTTCATATCCAAGATCATACTCTAGAAGTAGGCCCCTAAATACACAATTTAGATATTTATTAAAAATAAGTATACTTCCAGTCAGTATAGCTTTGCTGATCTCTTGTCCCAGTTCTATGACTGCATAAAGGCACTGAATCTGGGAGCTAGTCTTGGACCCTCTGGAGGGGGCAAGGAGTCATTCATAGTTTTCATCTTGAAAGCCTGTTCCAGATACCTCTTTCTAGTCATGTTAAAAAAGTTCATTTGTTCAATTTMTTTTCATTAGTCCTGTTAGGGTGCCAGAGGAGCTCGCTTTTATAGTATGCCCAGAAAACAAAACATGCCTATACAGCCATAGGTAAAACTGGAACAGCTTTCTGGGTCACTGCATAGAGTTTAACTGTCAATAGCTAAGGAAAGATTGCAGACTGCTCCCTGCTGTAAAGCTGCAGTGTTGCATCGAAATTAGAGTTAATGTTCTAGTTTCTACACAGAAAAGAGACAGTCAGCACTGTCCACGGGTAAAAGAGACAGTTCACAGCAAAGCCAGGACCAGAAATCAGGAGTCCTTGCTCTTAATCTCATGCTGTATCTTATGTAGAATTAGATTTCTTTTATTTCTATGACTAAATCTTACGATCAAAAAAAATCTGCTGTGCTGTATAAGTAAAGTGCAACCAAATCCTCTTTCAAAAGCGATAGCTATAGAAGTCTGAAGTATTTCCTACAGTGATGTTCATTGAGATAGGTGTGGAAGTCCTGGGGAAGAAGCTGGGAAGCATTAACATTCTTTGAAACAGATACCAAAGCTGCAAGTTCTGCTATTTCAAATTCTATTGAAAATATCTAGCTCCATCTAGAGAAAAATCACTCAAACTGCAGCACTGCAATTCCAGGTACAATTCCAGGAACAGCATCATAAACAGAAGCTCACTAAACATTGTTTTGCTGAATAAACAGGAAAAACAGTATCAAGATACCAAGTAACAACAAAGAAAACCCACCATAGCTACACAGTTTGTTCTGTTTACAGTACGCTCACTTGTGTCACTGGAAGAGAGCTGGAGGAGAAAGGAAAAGCAGAAAGCCAAATTCACAGCAATTATTTCTAGCAGAAGGAAAACTTTGTTAGGCACCGGTCCAGGGACATGAAATAAATTTAACATGAATATACACAGCCCACCTTTCCAAGTCTTATTTGCTCATTAATAACTATATTTTCTGCAGTGATCTTACCTCTACATCCTGCTTGTTAGCTAATACCAGAATGGGAACCCCTTCCAGAGCTTCACTAGTAACCATCTTCTCTGTAAAGCAGGGAAATAAGAGAGGTTTAGCTAATTCTAGAAGACAAAGTTGTGCAAATGCTTGACACAGATTATTTGGACATAGAGAGGAAGCAAGAGGCACCTCCTTGTTAGTTTGATTTGATCCAAACTTTCACGACTACATTCATCACAGTATCTTTTTTCTGATCAAATTCAAAACTTTATTTTGATCAACAAGCACATTACTAAGAATTAACTAAGTGATAAATACAGAATAAGGAATGAAAGTTTCAAAAGAATTAACATAAGCACAAAAAGAGACTCAAGGTCATCATAGGCAATGAAACTAAGGATTATCTTATGGACAAGACAGACCATAATCTTAAATAGCTCGCTGACTTCACCACTTTCACCTCAGAAACACAGCCAGGTATTATGCAAAGGTTCAAAAGCACTACAGACGTGTCATCAACAGGACACAGCTTACTTCAAGGACACAGAAAGAGATATGACTAATGAGAGAACTGTGACACAATACATCAYGAAATCACAGTACTGGTAAAATACAGTGTACTTACCAAAAGCTTTTTTAGATTCTGAGAGCCTCTCCTCATCAGTGGAGTCAATAACATAGATCACTCCATGAGACTCAGCATAATACTGAAATGGTAACACAGATATTAGTGTACGTAGCAGCTAGGACCACCTCTCCCTCACAGTTGAGTAATGTCTCAAATGATTGATAACAGTAGCAGCAGGAACGCATGCCTTGATCAAACAAGGAAGTCAAGGGCACAGGTGGCATGTTGGGTTGGCCTGCGAGCGTATTGCTTTATTATTCTTTGCCAGACATCCGGATGCTGCGTATTGTGCTCAGGATTTCTAACAACGCTGCATTTAATGTAGCTACAAAACACCATCCAGCTGGGGAGACTGTACTCTCTGTTCAAGAAGAGCAGGCATTACAGGGGGAGACAAGYGTTGATATTGGTATATACTTCACTTCTGTGTGGTACTGTAAAAGCCTTGAAAGTGTTGAACCCAGAAACACATCTCAGCTTTTATCTTTCTGCTTTCATCAATGTTTTCCTTCCCTGGCCTGACTTGCTGTATAAAATAGCCCAGAGAACTTCAAATCTTATTTCATTTTATTTAGAACTAGACTGTAGCTTTTATATGAGCTATCCAAGATCTCTTTTCAGGCCCCTCTGCGACTTTGGGTAAGGAAATTACCACTGATATGACCTCATTTATTACATACAAATGATAATACTGGCACAGTCCTCACACAGAGGTTGATAATTAGTTTCTGCAAACAATAATGCAAATGTTAAGCATCATCTTTGCAAATCTTGCAGATAAAATTGAAACACTGGAAAAGCATTAATGCTAAATATTTGGGTTACCAGTAAACCTGTACGAGTACTAAATGATCATAYTTCTCCAATTCAGAAAGAGGTATAAAAACACTTATAAAAGAAAAATTACTTCCCCAACCTTGTCCCAAAGAGACTGTAGCTCCTCCTGTCCTCCAAGATCCCAGAACATCAGCCGAGTTTTGCCAACATCAATAGTACCAACTAGAGGGAAAGAAGAAAAATCCAATCCAATGAAAACCGGCTGTGTGCTCTAAAGGATCGCACCTACACAACGCCTCTGAGTAGGGATGGAACAGTCTTCCACAYGAGCAAATCACATACAGTACTACTTTTAACAAGAGAACAATACCTTAGAAAATAGTGGCAAATAAGATCAGGTGGACTCACATCAGTATAAATAAGATGAGAATCAGGCCAGCAAACGCTAATGAAACTTAGCTTAACTTCTAAGCATAGTGCTGAAATGGGATACACAGTTCTTAAGACTTCAGGGTTTTTTCTTCAAAAGCTAAGTAAGTCAATTTATGCTCTTACAAAAAGTATATGGGGAGCTAGGAGATAAGATCTCTGTTTCCAGGAACCATTTTCCCCTTGTCAATTCTTCTTAAATATTTCAAGGAAGAAACAACTGTTGTCTAACTTTGCAGGAAAGGTGGAAAAATTTCCAAGCGGATTTACTTACTGTTTAAGCCTACAGTGGTTGTGATTTTGGACAAACTCATCCCTTTGTAGTTCTTGTTAAATCGAGTTTTCGTTTGTTCAAGGAAGGTCTGAAAAGGAACAAGAAAGAGTAACTACTCCCAAACATTGTACTGGCGTGGGTAATCCTAACTAAAACCTGCCTTTTCTTTACAGCAGAATCCTGTTCCAATAGCTACTGCCCTATCTAACCTTGGAACAAACCACGCCTCTTGTTCCCTATTTTAGCAAAGAAAAGAAGGGCTCCCAGGTGATTATGGGATTACCAGTCTCAGCTGTATCCTTGAAAGCTTATGTTAAATTTAAACACGGGGAGGGGAGTTGATTCTTGCAGGTAACATCACTAAAGTATCCTGTTATGAGTTAGGCTGACCTGCCTCTTGAAAATTTTGTCTTTGGACAAAGGAATGTTTAGAATTGCATGTGCCTTCCATGGAAGTGGTAATTAACAGTACTTACTGTTTTACCAGCATTGTCCAAACCAAGGATCAAGACGCAGTACTCATCCCTCTGGAACATGTATTTATAGAGTCCAGACAACAGAGTATACATCCTGCTCCTGCAACAAATGCCAAGAAATCATTAATAAATGGGTTGTTTCCAGAAGCCTCTCATTCTACAAGTTTTTCCAACACCAAAGAAATAAGTTGTGTTACTCATTTATCAGTAGCTCTCATGTTTAAGTAACCCCAGGACAATTCATAGATCCAAGGTCATGGGAAAAAAAAAAAACAGATTTTCAAATGTATACATGCAGGGGGTCATCTTGCACAGAGCTTACCCCTATTTATGTACATGGCCAAATTCTGACAGTGCACATCATCCAGTGCAAACCCACTACTCATTTGAAAACTCCCCTGTCTGTTCTGAGGCTTAAAGGAGAGCTAAACGTTCTTGAAAGTCTTTCGGAGTATACACATGGTCACACATGGTCGGAGTATACACATGCATACAAATACACAGAATGGGTATTCTGAGCGAGAACATGCTGGACAGCCCCCATCCATATGGCTGTATAATGGGATCTTCAATAGTCAAACTGAGCAGGGAGTATATTACTTTTAAAGGCTTGTAAAAAAGACTACCTATCTTAATTTATGCATTCTCCAGCAACAGCCTTCTGTTACAGTATTCACAATTCAAGTATTTTATCATCTTACAATACCATGAAGACAAGACCAGTGAAGAGCCAAAAGCACAAGACTGAATATCAGACTAAGCAACAAGCCCTGTGCAAGCACACACTCTTTTGCTGGATTTACACAAACAAGGCAGAGAAGGTTTGCTGTGATGCAGGAAGTATCGGCACCAAGCACCACAACTGCCTCACTCAACATCAGAACAACCCTTCAGTTTAAATGGACACGGGGAACCCTCGAGGCAACAAATTTTAGAGGAACCTGCCTTTGAGCAAATGTGCAGATAAATGATCGTTCTGAAGGGAAATAACATTGCCTGCAAGGGCGGGGGGAGAAAAACCTATTCCAGCCTCGGCACGAGGGGTTTCCCGGGCCGGACCGCGGTCAGCGMGAGGCCTGGAGCCCCGACCCCTCACCGGCACGGCCGGCGAGCGCGGACCCTTCCCCTCCGGCTGCACAAGAGAGGCCGGCACCGGCCCCAGCACGGCGCCGGGGCCAGACCCCGCGGCCCGCTCCCCCTTCGGCCCGGCGCGGCCCGGGCACAGGACAGGCCTCCCCCCGCGGARCCCGGCCCCAGCCCCGCCGCGGCCGGGCCCGGCAGCGCCTCACACAGCTGCCACAAGACTCCCCGCTCCCCCCGCCGAGCGCTGAGGACGGAGCCCGAGACCCGCAGCCCCTCACCGGACACCGGAGACACCGTCCGGCCCCCCGCGCCTCAGCGCTCCCCCTCGGCACCGGCCGCCGCCGGCGCCCGCCCGCCCGCCGCCTGGCACCCTGGGAAACGTAGTCCTCGCGCTGCGGCCAGAGCGGCGCGGCCCCCCGGGAGGACTGCGACTCCCAGAACGCCTAGCGCTCCAGTGGCCACCGTCTGCGCCGGCGCGTTAGAGGGAGTCTCCTAGCCTAAACGGCGTAACGCGCCGGCTAGAGGGGCCGGAAGTGGGATGGCGTGGAGGACCGGAAGCTGGTGGGGTGTCATGGCGGTGCCCCAGGAGGAAGGGGGGAGCCGGGGGGTGAGTGAGGCGGGCGGGCGGCCGGGGCCGGCGGCGGGAGGCGGGAGCGGGGGGTGGCGGTGATGGCGGCGATGGCCGTGGCGCTGCGCCAGCCCCGAGAGCCTGGGCCGGGCCGGGCGCCCTTGCTGCCGCGGTAACGCGCCGTTCAATGTCCCTCGCTGCAGGCGCCGCGTCGGGCCTCCTCAGGGGGAAGCAGCAGGACGGCGGGTTAGCCGGTGGCGGCTGCGGACGAAGACCTGTTGATCGTTTTAAGTAACCTGCTTGAATGTGTTCTGAGCTCCCAGAAAGGACGCAGTTAGGCACGCCTTCGTTGTGCTGATAATGGATGAAGAGAGTCTGGAAGCAGCAATTCACACGTACAGTGCCCAGCTGCAGCAGGTAGAGCTGGCCCTGGGCGCCGGCCTCGACCCCTCACAGCAAACGGACTTGATCCAGTTGCAGGAAGACTTAAAGCAGCTGATAGAACTGACTGAATCTAGCCTGGTGTCTATTAGAAAGAGCAAACTTCTTGCTACGTTAGATACAAGCGCATCCTCCTCCTCTCCTGTAGGATCCCGAGAGCAGGAGGCCAACCTAGACGGTTCTGCCCAAGATGAGGAATATGCTGCTTTTAAGGAAGCCATTGCTGAGCTTGGAACTGAGGACAAACCTTCAGCTACTAATGATGAGATATCATCAAAGAGGGATGAAGAAACTGATGAGAAAAGTGAATCAAAATACAGTGAAGAGGAGGAGGAGTCTGACAGAGAGGAGGAGGAGGAGGAATTGAGTGGGATGAAGGTTAAAGCCCCATACTACAGCTCTTGGGGGACCCTGGAGTACCATAATGCCATGATTGTGGGCACAGAATACTTAGAAGATGGCAGCGCAGGAGTCAGAGTGCTGTACCTCTATCCAACTCACAAGTCTTTGAAGCCGTGTCCGTTCTTCTTGGATGACAAATGCAGATTTAAAGAGAACTGTCGGTAAAAAAGAAAGGGGTGGGAGGAAGTTTATGGCCTTCTTGTGGCTAAAGGCCTATTCATGCAAGGGAAGAAAGCTCCTCTGAAAGTGCCGTGTTTGGCTTTTGTACCAGGTGGAATTTTGCCAGATATTTTTTTTTCCTGTTTTTAAATTATGACATGGTAAACAGTGGCATCAAACRATTTGACTGTTTTCTTCAGCTAATGCAGAGGTGAAATGGTAAATCCCATGGGAAAATGCAGAGATTTTACCTACTCCATTGAGTAGCTAAATTAATAATTGATTTACATGTTTAAAAAAAAACAGTCTGTAGATAGTGCATGCATACAGGTTGTACAGAGAGGTTGTGGAGTCTCCATCTTTGGAGATTTTCAAAACTTAACTAGATAAGGCCCTGAGCAACCTGATCTGTCTATGAAGCTGGTCCTGCTTCGAGCAGGAGTTTGGACTAGAGACCTGCATTTCTGTGTGATCCTGTTTATCAATGGATCTGTGAAATTTTTTACTGGGCATGTCACTAGCAAGAGGAGCTTAATTCTCTAGCATAGAATGCATTGTCAAATGGCATAAATAATGTCTTTAAGATGAAAATTGAAGAATATCTTTTGTAGTTGAAATAGTGTGTGATAAAACCRATAGTTATCGGTGAAGATTCATCAGTGCTGACAACTGGCTCATATTTTCTTTAATGAGGGAAGGAATTTTTATTTAAACCCTTTCCAAGTGGGGTAGATACAATTCTTCTTTCACCATCTCTGGCAGGTTTTCCCATGGGCAAGTGGTGTCTGTGGAAGAGCTTCAGCCATTTCAGGAGCCCAATCTGAGCACCCTGGAGGTGGGCTCGGCTTGCCTGGCAAAACACAGTGATGGAATATGGTATACTGCAAAAATAACCGGTGAGTCTTGCTTTAGTGTGTCTTGTCAGGCTGCTGTATGGAGGGTGAACATGGACGCTTAACTGAAAAAAGTTGACTATTTTGCCTGATGATAGAAAAAAGTTGACTAGGTTGTTACAGGCCTAAACTGAAAATTTGGAAATAGCTGAGAAAATATTCCGAGTTTTGTAGGGCTTGGGATGGGAAGAGGTTAGAAAACAGAGCGTTAGACAAAAAGGTAACATAGGAGCAGGAGCGTGAAAATAAATAAATAAAAAAAACTATGCAGTCATTAACTGCACTGGTAGGAGAGAGACAGGTATTACAGGAACTTGCATGAATGCTAGAATTGCAATAATCTGCTCYTCTTTAAAGAAGAGCCGAGGGAGCTGGCCCTGCTTGTCAGCTGCTGATGCAGGCGCCTCTGTGTCTTGGGCAGGGTGGGGGTTCATTCCCACTTTCGTTTTTTCTTTGACTATTGCTAGGTCTGAGGGAACAAGTTTGCCTTCTCTTTAATTCAATTTCTCGGCAGCCCGTCTTTCATCACTTTTAGAAATAGGTCTCTAGGTATCAACACAGGCACTGTGGAAATAGCTCTTCATTGCAGCGAGTACTTCTCCCTTCTAGACAGAAATCTCAAGCAAAAAAAATCCAGAGTTTTTCTTTAAACACATGTTCCTTGGGCCTTCCTCCTCTCCCACTGAAGCTAACTGCTGTAGAAAGCCCCCTGCCAGCTGCGTATTGCACCCTTGAACTCTTGTCCATTGCTTTTCCTTCTGTAGACATCGACAGTGGCTACTACACTGTGAAGTTTGATTCCCTTCTGCTAAAGGAAGCTGTTGTAGAAGGAGACGGTATCATTCCCCCATTACGAAGTGAAGATGGTGCCTCCTCCGCTGAATCTGATGAAGACAGCGTTGATGATTCTGGCTACGCTAAAGGTAGAGTGGGGAGGGCCTGAGCAAGAAGGGCCTGTGATCTAGGTTTGCCCTCCTCTCTGGGACCTACTGAATTACTCTCCTGGCTTGCAGCTTTTGTCACAAGTGTCTGGTCTCTGATGAAAGAGTAGATAATCTCTTTATATGTTGCTAAAAGATAGCAGAGAACATTAAGTATCTGTTATGTTACAATTGCTAACTACAATYTTGGTTTCATGCAAATTACTTTACTGGGCTAGTGAAAGTTGGAGGTTTCCATGAGAACTCCTAACAAATGAAAGTAGAGGGTGCCATTTACAGGTAGGTTCCAAGCTGCGAGTGTGTGGGGTGGGTTTTTTTTGTTTCTTTTGTTATTTTTTTATGTGACTGACTGAGCTGAGCTAATAAATAAATCGGAAGGCTTCCTAGTCTCTCTGAGAGCTTTGTGTAGCTCCATGACACTAGAATACAAGATCCCAGTGACTGCAAATGTTTGGTCCTCCCAGTGCTTTGGCGAAGTAGGAGTAACAGCCCTGCCCTGTTTTACTGTCGAAAGCTGATGCAGAGGGAGCCCAAGTAACTTCTTTAAGATTACACAGGCAACACCCTCCCTGTGCTAGTGCCTCAGTTACTTCACAGGGACAAGGCTGTGTCCTAGAGCTCTTTAAATTTAGCCTAATTGAGATTATTGGATGTTAATAATACAAAATTAGCATAGTGGCCTAGAGGAGCCTCATACTAGAGAAGTGAGCTGGAGGTGCGGAATGATGCTTGCAGTAGACTCGATGCCAATTTCTACCCTGGTGGTGTATGTCACTCTCTGTGATCATCCCAGGAGTAAGGCAAAGAAACATAAAAACTTCTGGATTGTTCTCCCTGGAGCTATAAGATCATGCGTGCAGTAAATCACTGCCTAGTGAGGAGTTTTCGTGTTGTGTGGGCCTCCCCTACCCTCAGCTGAAGGTTTCACATTGCAGTTTTGTTTGTGTTTCACTGATCTGTCTCTTCTGTGCCACAGTGATAGATTCAGGCGTCCCAGAGAACGGGGAATGGACTCCAGCTTGCAGTTCCTCTTTTGGTGGCTGGGAAGCCCATACTCGTGGCATTGGCTCCAAACTGCTTGCTCAGATGGGATACGAATTTGGAAAAGGTAAGGGGAGAAGATGATCCCGGCAGTGTGAGGGCTTGAGTTTATTTGCCTGCCTCGTAACCTTAGTCTTATGATGGATCCCAGAGGCTGGTTACAAAGAGCAAGATTTTGCAGGAGGCTAAAACTCCTTTGCTGAAGGGCCTGTTAGATAAGGCTCAGACTGGGATGAGTCACACCTATGTGGAAGTGTTAGAAAGCGAGAAGGGATATTTCATCTAAGTGCAAGCGCATGTATGCGCCAATACCTGTATGGTAATAGCAAAAATTAGAGGCATTTCAAACCATGGTCAAACTCATGATTAAAGCCGTGAGAACTGTTGTATGAGATGTTCAAAGGCCTTAGGTAGAAGGGAACTGATCTATGAAGCTTCTGATGTCTGTGTTAAAGCATCTTCTGGCTCTAGACCCAGACTTCAAAGCCTGATGAACTAGCTTCTCACTATACAAATTGTACTGAGCCTTGGGGGCTTGGGGAGGCTAGTCTGCTACTTGCGTTTGTCTGGTTCTTCCAGAGGAACCAAACCAGTTTTAAGGAGAACCTGGCTTAAGAAGCTGAAAATGTGAAGCTGAACCTGGCTTCATAGAAATTAGCCTGACGGATGGCCTTGGGCTTTTCATCACTTATTTTCTGCTGCAGAAACCTCCTGTCAGAGCATCCATCACAAATGTCTGTGGCCCTTGCTGCCCCCCTTGACTTTGATGGTAGTTATGACTTTGTACCTCAAAAGCCAATTTGCTTGTTCTAAGCTTGTGACTATCAGTTGCAGTTTGTGGCGAGAGGTGATTTGGGAAGGGGATGTCCTCGTGGTAATTGCTTGGTGTCTCTCCTCACGGCTTCTCCCCCTCAGGTTTAGGGAAGAATTCTGAGGGACGAGTGGAGCCGGTGCAGGCCGTGGTGCTTCCTCGAGGGAAGTCCCTTGACCAGTGTGCTGAGGTGCTTCAGAAGAAGAAACAGGGGAAGCTGGACACAGGCAAACCGAGGAAATGCCAAGGAAAGGGAAATAGTACTGGCCAGTCCCCTGCGGGCAGCCGTAAGCCTCCCCGCAACGTGTTTGACTTTTTGAATGAGAAACTGCGGGGGAAGAGCACCGGAGAGAAGGCTGGAGGGACAGCACTGCCACAGAGGAACAGCAAGGAGATCTACCATGCTAGCAAAAGCACCAAGAAGGCCCTGAGCGTCCGCCTCTTCCAGACAATGGAAAAAATTGAACAAACACAGAAGGATATCAGAGGAATTCAGCAGGCCTTGGCACGCAACATTGGACGGTAGGAAAAAATCCTCTTTGGGGCTGCAGGATGAACTGATCATTCTTGGCCCTTCTGGGAAGGGATGGGCTTCAAATCAGGTGTTGCAGGAACAGATGAAACACGTTTGGATGAGATGTAAGGGGAAGTACAGGAGAGAGCCTTTAATGTGCTCTTCAGAGCAGCTTGGTCACGAGCATATTTGTCTGGGGTCCTTTGGGTGGAATTCAAGCTGCGGGAGAGAGGAGCTTTTTGAGGAAAGGTACTGGAGTCCTTTCTTTCCCCTGCCCATCTCCACAGTGTTTCTGTTGAGTGTCACAAGAAGACCTGTACATTTTCTAACTCGGGTTGTGCTGAGCACCAGGTACTTCCTGGCTTTCAGCACTTCACTTGCATTAATCCCGGCAGAAAGGGGGGCCCCTCCCAGGATGGTGGCAGACCTTTGCTCTTGGCCTGCGGGATGACATTGTTTTAACACCTTTTGCTTTCAGGCACAGCATTGCTACAGCTCAGCTGGAGGAGAAGCTGGCTAATGCTCACAAACAGCTGGGGCAGCTGCAGGCCCAGGAAGCCAGTCTGCAGCGGGAGCAGAAGAAAGCAGACACGCACAAAAAAATGACTGAGTTCTAGTCCCTCTGAGGAAGGCACTGRACTGCAGTGATCGTCCTGCTAGGCAGGCCCCATGCTCACAGCCTCAGAGCCTGGGTGAGCCATCCCACTCCTCTGGGCCTCAGTCTGTCCAGCTTGAAAACTGGGCTGAAAAGCAGCAGTTTCCAAAACTAGATGCTACTGAGCTGAGCTCTCCTGGGACGGGGAAGAGTATACGTCTGTCCAGCCCCGAAAGCATTCAGTAAGCCTGAGCCTCATATAAGGACTGGCTGCAAGAAATATGATTCCCTGCTCTCTTGCACGCTTTCCTCTGTTATCACTGCGGTAGTGCCTCCATTCAGAGTCTGTAGTTACTTGGGTGATAACGTTGCTGGCTGTGCCCCAGCCGAGGAGGGGCTTTGAAAGCCCCACATCCTGCCGTCAACTGTGGCTTGTGTTTGCAGCAGCCAACTGAGCGCATGCAAGTGGGGGCAGGGTCCCAAGCACATTCTGGCAGCGCAGAAAAGGCAGGTACTAGTGCCAGGTGAAAACAACAACGGCAGATTGCTTCGACTGCTCTCTCCCATCCGTTCCTTGCTATGGGATTTATGTGAAATCTCAGTTATGTTAAGAGTAGTTCCTTGCAGCCCTAGTATAATGAACAGACAGAAAACTGGCAGCTTGGAGGTGGGTACTAGCAGTCCCAAGCAACATATTTCTTCATTCTGACTGTAAGAGTATCCCTAGGCCATGTTATGGCCAAACCCATTGATTTGGCATGGAAAGTTGCATCATTCCACAAGCAGCATGCTAAAACCGGTGGAGTAAAACAGACGAGTAACAGAGTCTCAAACCTTCTAGCTAGGAACGACTCTGTGAGGAACCTCATGCTTCTGCCATCGTTACTTGAGCTTTTCTGTCCTAGGTGGCTCGTTGAACACAGATTCCTTTTAGATTAAAAAAATCTCGGGACCCAGTTCTGGGTCAGACCGGGCCTTGGATGAGTACAAAGCTCAGGAGGTCTGTATGTGCTGAGCATGCAGCCCTGACTGTGGAAGAGCTTCAGGCTATGCTGGAGGCAGACCAAGCAAGCACAGTGCCCTTCCCTGCAACATGAGCCCTCCTCCTCAGATGGAAAGGATAACTTCTCCCCTAGGTTATATTCTGTGTTGGTGGCAGCCAGCCCTTGCCCCAGAGGAGACGGTGGTTCCATTAGACTCTTTCTGGTGGGACTTGTTTTTGTTAGTAACTTCAGGACAGTATCTTAAGGATGCATTTTTTTTGTTAAGTTAAAAAAAATCAGATCTCTTTTATTCTGTGAGTCATTTTTCTAATGAAAAGTTTTGCTCTTTTCATGCCACTCTTTTTATCTATTTCTAAGAAAATTAAAAAGCTGTCAGTCTGGGCAGGGCTTCCCCTACTTACAAGGGCCAAGCCTGTCTGATTCACTGCCAAGTTAATCTGAAAATCTAAGGCTGAAGGAGATATGATCAGAGTTGTTAAGTCATGTGTGATTTAGCATTACTGCAGACGCAGCTCAGAAACCACAGAGCAACAGTGAAATGAAGCAAGAAGAGAAATGTCTTCAAGAAATCTGTTGTAGTGACTCTTCCCTCCTGGAAAGCACTTGGATTCAGCTCTGTTGGGCACCAAAGTTCCAGCTTCTCGGTAGATGTAAAAGGTGACGTAGACTGCCTTGAGCATATCAGCACCCATCGGTTTCTAACTAAACTGGCCATACCCTTTTCATTGTTCTGAATTCATGTTCTCCACGCGCTGGGTTTAACTGGAGGGTTTAACAACGATTGTTCAGTGCCCTTCCCTCCCAGATGACTGTTTGTTTCCCATGCTCGAGTGTTGAGTGATGACAAGGATTAATGTGCCCAGCTTAGCACGGGTGCTTGCTGAAGTGGCCCATGACTGGTGAGCCGAGTTGGGCAGAGAAATTTTTTAGTTTTGCTTTGTGTTCTCACACTACTTTACATGTCTCTTTTACTTTGTAATAATTGGGCGTATTAGTCCTGCGTCCTGGCTAAGCTGCGTTTTGACCACTCCTTGAAACTTCCACAGCTTCAGTTGTCAGACTGCCTATTCAAATGGCTGCTGCATCCCACCCAAGACAGTTTATGWCCCTGGTGAATAAAGTCTTTTTTTCTCTATCTTTGTAAGGCACTGATCATTTGAAAGGTGATGCTTACGTGGGGCAGCCCATTCTTTCGGATAGACAGCTGGCATTAAAACCAGCTCTGCCAGAAGGGGGAAGCGGCAGAGGGTGCTGTTGTGCGCTGGGTGCCTGCAGAGCCAAGGCAGGGAGAAACCCAGCCTACAATTGGGTGAAGCAACCACCTCTGCGGGCCAGGAAGCGAGCTGTGGTATCGTGCTGCATGGTATCAGCTCAGCGCTGCTGCTCTAGATCAGCCAAAGGAAGAGTGGGAGAGCACAGATCAAGATGGTTGAAAAGCTCTGGAGCCCCTAATTAGGAATAACTCTGCCGGATAAAAGAAGCTAAATTCTCCAGACTGATTCGCAAGGAAGAGAGTATGGTTGGATCGCTGTTCTTCACGCTCACTGGCTTTTGAGTTTCTGCAAAGTAAGTGGTGTTTACTTTCTTGTCTGGCAAACTTGGATATATTCAGCTAAACTAGGGGTTGAAAAATATTTAAACGTTCCATATAGAATTTGCTGCCATGTCAGAGATGCTGTTGCAACTAGCTAGACTGGAAAGGCAGGATTCCTCTAGCACTTCAGTGTGGAAGCATCAGCTGGATTATTTAACAAACTTCCCGTCAGCGGCAAGGAGGTCTGTAAGCACAGTGCAATTTAATGGTTGGTCACCCTAGAAGTGCCTGGGCTTAGAAAGGAAGAAAAGGCACTTGAACTTGGCTGGGATCCCGTGGTTTGAACCTGGAAGTTGAGTGGGAACTGATTACTTTCTTGGTGAATTAACTGTTGAGTTCAGAGGTGTGGGACACTGTTCTGCCCCACACAAACACCCCCCCCAAAAAAAAAAACCAGTGATTTGGGGGGACTAGATTTTTCATTTGCATGTGAAACAGCTCTTGCAGAAATGCTTAGCTGCTGATCACCCTGCTGCAGGTGGGGAGTCTCTGGAGGCTTGAGAGCATGACCTTTGAAACAGTCTTTTGAAGACCTGAAATTGCGAATAACTACTGATTTTGTGGCAAGAAAACTGCTGTGGTAGGCAGGTGATTCTGAGGGGGAAAAAAAAAAAACATGTCTCCTTAATGCCCTCGTTCCATATTTCGGAATCTGGCTTCCTGTAAATGCAGCACTGAGGTCTCATCAGAACTTGTGTCCTGCTGTGGCTCATCTCTGCAAAAAACCTGTCCTGCAGTTTCTCAGCTAGTGCTTAGAAGTGCATTTTTTTTTTTGCCGAAGTTTCCAGCAAATACAGAAGGGCACAAAGAAAGAAAAGTGCTGCAGCAATTTCAGCCTCAACCAAAGCCACGTAGTATGAACAGAAGAGTTACTTATAGTCTTAAAACTTTAAGGTAAGTTTTCTATAAAAGCCAGTCCAGCACATGCATAGCAATCAGGACCATGATTAGAAGCGTTGTGCATCCAAGTTTTGTGACATTTGGGACTGGCCTTCAGAAGTGCATTTGGTCCTTTATAAATTAAACAACTCAACAGGAGTTTAACCATGAAATCTGTCCCTTCAGAGCCTACCTTGTTCCTGCTGCTGAAATGCAAGTGTAGCGAATGAGATCCTGTGCCCGCTCCACGCTGGAAATATTTTTAAGATTTAGTGATTACGTCCCATGATTTAGGGCAGATTAAACGTTGTTGACATAACTGCTATGGGGCTTTCGCTTTTTGTGATTGACCAAAAAAAAAAAAAAAAAAAAGGCTACTTCTCCTTCTTGAGACTCTTTTTCAGTAAGCTCCCCAGGGTGCCCAAGCCTGGGTCAGCTGCAGCCTGGTTCACAACTGCTGATGGAAATCAACTTGTGTTTGTCCTGCTTCCCTGCAAATATATTTTTAATAGTTTCTTGGACTTTTTTTCTCGTTACCCTGCACTGTTTAGATGAGGCCAAGCAGAATTGCTAGTGGCAGAACTTAATTTTGCAGTGAATTTAATTTCATTGTCATGAAGCCTAGCTGAGAAATTTAAGCCTTTTGTTAGCCGGGCTTTTTAAAGCCACAAAAAGCTCCCGAGTCGTAGAGCAGCAAAGCGAGCGTCCTCGTGATGCTTGTGCTCGGGTATCGCGAAATGGAGTTGTTCCCTCCTCGGGGCGCTGTGGTTGTGGGCGTACGCGTTCGCGCGCTACCCTAACTGCCGTCGTCTTCAAAGCCATCTTGGCTCGCAAAGGCGGCGCGGCACGAAATGCCGCCTGCGGGGAGGCTCTTGCCCTAGAGAAGAGCCCCAGGACTTGGGGGTCAATAACTTTTTATTGGCAGGAAGTTCATTTGCACGTTTCACAAAGTCTGTTTAAAACTTGACCTCGCAAACCCCTGTCACGTGACTTAGCTAAACCGGCTCGGTCTTATCTGAGTGAGTCTGAGCAAATTTAGTCAGACACCGGATTTTCAAGCGCCAGGTCTCGGATTCGCAGTTCTCAGGCAAACAAAGTGTTCTCCTTGCCTGCCTGAAACCACCTGGAAGGCTGTAGCTCGCGTGCCAGGCAGCAGAACTGGCCTTCATGGGACTTCGGCAGTCATTTCTTACTTACGCCGGTAGATCCGTGCTAACAGCTTCACTTGCACTGGCTGGTCCCAGGGCGCCGCTCTGTCCGTACGGCCGAGCGGAGCAGATAAGGGGCGGCTGAAGCCGCACGTGCTGGCGAGCGTGCGCCCAACGCTCCTACCGGGGCAGAATCCAGGCGGGACCGCTGCCCTCCTGCACAACACGGAGGACCGGCAAAGTGGGCCAGCAGAATTTCTCTGCGTTAACTTCGACGTAGGGAGTCTCGTTCTCGGACCTTAGAAATTCAGGGAGGGAAAATCCACGGCCCCACGGGAAGAGCCGTCCCGGGGTGTGCTTACCTCAGCGATAAAAGCTCGCGCTTCAATTTCGGTTTGACACCAGCTTCCAGCCTCGTGCCTTGTTATCATTTTGTCTGCTGAACTTCAGAGCCTGTTCTTCAGTTCTGCCCTGAATACGGTTCCTTTGGCAGCCTGTGATCCTGTCACCCTAATAAGCTAAACAAGTTAAGCGAGGACTGTCTGAAACAACCGCTCGTATTGCAGGTAATCCACATAATTAACGTATGCTCAGACAGAAAAGCAGGGTTGTCTAATTAAAGCGTTGTCGAAGAGAGAACCGAGCTCCCTTCCCAGCTCTGATCTAAGCCAGTCTGTCCAGCTGGGTTAGTCCCTTAAACCTGTCTCGGTTTCCACATCGAAATAATTGGTCTCCAGGGGTTAAAGCGTTAGTCGGTGAAGTACCCAAAGGCGTGGGAAGTTCTCAGATGAAACAGCGCTACAGGTGGGCCAAGGCTGGCCGGTTATTTGGGTGAAGATGTGCCAAGTGCGCTGGCGTGTGACGTGAGATGCGCATGGGAGAGGAGCAAGACAGGTCGCTTGATGGATAAAACCTCCCCTGAGCTCCTCCTTCCCGAGCTCCTTTCCCACTTGCGATGCCACGGCTCGGAGGAAGAGGAGCCCGGCCGGGGAGATGCTGCGTTTGCGTGTCTCGGCGTTAGTCCCCCCCTCGGAGGGCGCCGACTCTGAACATGCAAAGGAGGTTCGTCAAGCAGAGCTGGGGCCACGGGAAGTCCCTGCGCTGTCCGACTGGGCCCTGATTTAGCATACGAGGTTCGTGCGAGGTAGGTTGGGTCTGAAGCTGGTTTCCCACTGGAGTTCACCTGATCTCTGTGAATAGGATGAGGATACGTAAGAGGGTGAGTGAGAGGCACGGGGCATGGCCGAAGGGCTCCCTGGGCCCCCGGCAGCGCTTGTGGACATCGTCCTGCTCCGACGTGCAAGCTTTGTCGGGCTTCTTGTCTGGATCGGTTGTTATGACTTCCTTGAGCCACCTTCTGCTCCAGTGTTTGCCAGGCTGCAAGCTACCTTGGTCTCTCTTCTTCTGTTGGCTGTGCAGGCGCAGGGAAAACTTTGGACCAAGGCATTTTCCAAACACTGGCACGCTGATGTCTAGCAATACACCAGCCTTTTCGGGGAGCAGGGTCTGAGCAGCCCGAACGCTGCCCTGGGGGCTTGCACGGAGCTGGGAGCAGCTGCTGCCGCCGTCCGTGCTTGGTCCCAGGCTCCACGGCACCTGCACCCCTCTGCTTCTCTTGCCCTGGACTTGCTGCCAGCTCCGTGCACCCGCRCCAACTCGGTGCACCCGCGCCAGCTTGGTGCATCTGCACCGGCCCTGCGCACCCACACCAGCTCCGTGCACCCGTGCACTCTGCTGCAGGCAGGAACCGGCACTCCCACTCTGCCGACGTGGCCGGGACCGTTAAAAAAAGGGACCTGAAGTTGTTGTTGAGGCTCATCTAGCGAGGGAGGAGGCTGGAGACGTGGTTGGATGCAGCTGCCTTCTCCTTCGGCTGGCAAAGGGAGAYGTGGGGGTCTGGTTTCCTCTTAAACATGGTTACCAGCCCCAGCTCTGGCAGCCCCCGAGAGCAGGTTTCGGGGAGGGACATGGGGAAGCCGGTGCTTGCCGGGGTTTTGTACACGTCTCTCTCTACATCCTTCTGCGCCTGCTTTGGCTGCGGGGCCGGGCCGCCCTTGGGCTCGGCCCGGTTCAGCCGTCCTCCCGCYGCTGTTACGGTCAGGTGAAGGCCAGCCCGTCAGCTGCACTTTCCCATGCAAAGTGACCTCTTTCCTTGGAAGAGTCACGGGAGAGCAAGAGCGGTAGGTTTGGGCAATCTGCAACGTTTCCTGCTCCTGTGTTAYGGCGTGAGCGTGGCCCTGCTGTGGACCTGGGGCCGCGACGGCATGGAGGTGGAGCGGGACGAGCCGGGAACCGGCAGGGAGCAGCGACGCCGCTAGCAGGGAAGGAGCCCCTTAGCAGGGCTGGCACCCTTTCACCTGGGAGCAGGCGGGAGCTGCTCGGGGCCCTTCCTCGCTGCCGTCGTTGCTGGAGCGGGAGCCCGGGGCTGCGGGGAGCCGCGTTGCCCCTTCCCAGGCGGCATTTTCCCCCTAAGCGCTGCTCAGCCCTCCCCTACCCTGCAGCCGGGGGAGCAGCCCTGGGGGGGCGGCGGGTCCCAGCTGGTGCAGGCTCGCAYGGAGCCTCCCTGCGGGACAGGCAGGACCGGGATGAGGCAGACCCGGCCCTTGGCTGTCGCTTGGAGCCGGGTGCCTGCGCCCTGCGCTGCTGCTGTGGCCGGGCCGAACGTTGCGGGGACGAGGTGCTGCGCCGCTGTCGGTGGCATGGCAGTGGGTTGCACGGCAATGCATTGCACGGTGCTCGGTGGCACGGCAATGGATTTGCATGGTGCTCAGTGGCACAGCAATGCGTTGCACGGTGCTCGGTGGCACGGCAATGGTTTTGCACACTGCTCGGTGGCACGGCAATGCATTGCATGGTGCTCGGTGGCACGGCAATGGATTTGCATGGTGCTCAGTGGCACGGCAATGCGTTGCACGGTGCTCGGTGGCGCGGCGGTGGGTTTGCGCGGTGGTGGGTGGCACAGTGGCAGGAAGGACTCGCTTTCCCGCGCCCGGGGTTCGCTGCCCCGGCCCCTCTCGGCTTGGGGTGGCCCTGAAGCTCCTTACGGCGCCCTCGGGGCCCGGGCGGCTCCTTTGCAAGAGCTCCGTGGCGCCGCCAGAGCTTGGGTCCTTATAGTTAAAAAAAAAAAAAAAAAATCTGAATTTCAGCCTGGGGCTGCCGGGGGGGGGGGCTGAGCACCCACCGCTGTGCACTTGCACCCGGCCTCGGGGGGCCCGAAACCAAGGGCGAGCGGGGGCCGTGCCGGCGCCGAGGCGGCACGGTCCCTCCCGGCTCCCCCGCACGGTGCAGCCGGAGCTGAGCGCGTGGCCGGGCTGATAACGGCGGCCGAGCGATAGCGCCGGGCCCCAGCGCCCGCTTTCCCGCGGTGACGCCGCCAGGCCGAGCGGGGCCCCCGGCTTCAAAGGACTCATCCGGCGACGGGTGCTGGTCACCCCCCCCCC
>NW_020447195.1:10842262-10843294 GCF_003343035.1 Apteryx rowi | reverse complement strand
GCGCAAGGCCAAGAAGCCGGAGCCGCCGGACGGCGCCGCCGTGGCCGAGGCGCCCCGGGCCGCGGTAGGGCTTTGCCAGCCGCTCGGCATCGTGGATCCCGAGCGGGACTCGGCTCCGGGCCCGAGTCGCGGTGACGGGCGGGGGCCACCCCTAACTGCCTCCCCCGGGCAGGTGGAGGACATGTACTCGACGGTGTGCAAAGGCGCCGGGAGGAAAGCGCGGCAGGCGGCTTCGCCCCCGTGGGACGCGGCCGAGCCAGGCCGCCGCTGGCCCCGCTGCCCGCGGCCCGACGCCTCCGCCGAGCCCTGCTACGAGTCCATCGGCGACGGAGCCTGGCCCGGCCCCGACCCCGACTACGAGGCCGTGGACGCGAACTGGAGGAAACCCGGCCCGCGGGGGCGGCCGCGGCCCCCCGAGCACCTCTACGAGAGCGTCGGCGAGGGCCGCCGCGGCTCGGCCCGCGCGGCTCCCAACGGCCTGGAGGTGTACGTCACCAACCTCTAGCGCCCGCGCCGGCCCCCCCCCCCCCCCCCCCCCCCCCCCCCTTTCCTGTATATACATTTTTTACTTTTTTTGGTTGTCTTTTTCAAGCTGCTTCGGCCCGTCCCCTGCCGTTTTCAATCTAACGCCCCCCACGCGCAGTGATCGCCGCCGATGCCGGTGGTGCGAGCGCGCGGCCGGCTCCGGGTGCAGATGTGCTGCCGGGGTTTTGCACCGATGCAGCTGGATGCGGCGCTGGGAAGGGGGCGAGCGCTCCCGCGCCGTGCCGCGCCGCCGCCGCTCCTCTCCCCCTCCGTTCCCTCCGTCCTCGGGTGCGGATGCCCCAAACGCTGCTTGCCGCAAGGAGCAAAAGCAGCTCGAAAGCTTTGCTCTGCGCTGGCCGAGCCCCGAGCCCCCGCGTCTTGGATTTCCCCTCTCCCCTCCGGAGCGGGAATCTGGCATGAAAAAATGGGGTGTATTAAGGGGTGCGGAGCATCTGCCCCAGCACGCGCTTGCAAAGGCGGGACCCCGCCGCGCCGCGCCGCGCCAGC
>NW_020447195.1:10837116-10841783 GCF_003343035.1 Apteryx rowi | reverse complement strand
AAACCACAGCGCGTTGCGCGGCCCCGGCTGCTCCCAGCCCCCTGCCAGATCGGGCCGCAGATAGGAAGGGGCACGGAGCGGCGCGGCTGCCGCGCTCTTCCGGGGCCGCTTCCGCGCCCCTTTTCTCCATCCCCGTTTGGCCCTTCTCCGCGCGCGGCGGCAGCCCTTCCCGGAGCCCCGCTGGGCGCCGCGGCCCGCGATGCCGTTCCCGCGCTCCGGCGGCTGCCTCCCGCCAGCCCGAGGCTCCCTGGAACCCGGGAGCAGCTTCCCAGGCCTCGGGCAACGAGGGGAAGGTGGGAAATGGGCCTGGTGCCCTGCTCAGCAGCGGCACTGCGGGGAAAGCCAGGTCCCCGGCGTCCCCTTTGCGTCTCCCGGCTTGGCTGGCAACATCAGGGTTGCCGGGGCCATGCCGGAGCCGCAGGAACGGAGAGGGCTGGCAGCAGCCCGGCCCGGCTCCCCCTTCCCGGTCCCCGCAGCGCTGGCAGCCGCCTGGCAGCCCCCGCTCCCGTCGCCCGGAGCCGGGGTCCCGGTTTGGGCCATCCCGCCGCGCTGGCCCCGGCCGGCTCCGGGAGCTCCTCGTCGCCATTCCCACAAGGGGGAGCGAGCGGGAGCCCAGCGCCGCCGCGCAGCGCCGCGCACTGTGCAGAGCCGCACACTGTACGGATCTGTCCCCGTATGGACTGGCACGCTGTACGGAGCCGCACGCTGTACGGATCTGTCCCTGTATTGACTGGCACGCTGTACGGAGCCGCATGCTGTACGGATCTGTCCCCGTATGGACCGGCACGCTGTACGGAGCCGCACGCTGTATGGATCTGTCCCTGTATTGACTGGCACGCTGTATGGAGCCGCACACTGTACGGATCTGTCCCCATATAGAGCTGCACACTGTATGGATCTGTCCCCATAGGGACTGTCATGCTGTACAGAGCTGCATGCTATACGGATCTGTCCCCATATGGACCGGCATGCTGCACAGAGCTGCATTCTGTACAGATCTGTCCCCATATGGACCAGCATGCTGTACGGATCTGCATGCTGTACGGATCTGTCCCCATACGGAGGAGCTGCATCTTGCACAGCTCTGCCCTGTACAGAGCTGCACGCTGCAGGGATCTGTCCTCGTATGGACGGGCACGCTGTATGGATCTGCACCCCGTATGGCCTGTACCCCATACGCTTCTGTGCCCTGTGCAACCCCACAGCCTGGGCAGCCTGCACAGCTCCACACCCCCCACGGCTCCATACGTTGTCTGCACCCCATATAGCCCCATACCCGTATGGGTCTGCACCCCTACAGCCAGCAGCAGCCGGGCAGCCCACACCAGAGCCTGGCCCACAGCCGGCCAGGGTGGGCTGGGACCCCACGGTGCTGGGACCCTGGGTGCTGGGACCCCCCAGTGCCGAGGCCGTGGGCTGCCGGCCGGGAAGGCTGTTGGGGGCAGGATGCCCGGCAGCGCCGTCGGTTGTCCGTGAGCCGGTGCTTTGCTGCCAGCAGGGCAGATTTCCCCTGCACCCACCGTGGCTCCCCGCCCAAGGAAAGCCTCCCCGCACCGTGCTCGGGGTGCCCAGCCCCAGGTCGGGGTGCGYGGCAGGGACGGGCACCCTGGGCAAGGCCGCCGGCTCCCTCTCCAAACCCCCTGGGGGCCATGGGCTCGCTGCGGCCCAGCCCGGAGCCGGCGAGGGCACCTGGGTGCTGCAGCGGGCATCTCCCGGCAAACTGCAGGAGCTGGGAGAGCCACCGGCGATGCAGGACCTGGGACATGCTGCAGTGAGGGACCTGGGCCACCTGCAATGCATGACCTGGGCCACCCAGCAATGCAGGACCTCAGCTACCCAGTGATGCAGGACCTGGGCCACCCGCAATGCAGGACCTGGGCCACCCAGTGATGCAGGACCTGGGCCACTCAGTGATGCAGGACCTGGGACATGCTGCAGCGTGGAACCTGGGCCACCCACAATACATGACCTGGGCCACCCCACGATGCAGGACCTGGGCCACCCCACGATGCAGGACCTGGGCCATCCAGTGATGCAGGACCTGGGCCACCCAGTGATGCAGGACCTGGGTCACTCAGCGATGCGGGACCCAGGATATGCTGCAATGTGGGATCTGGGCCACCCTGTGATGCGGGAACCAGGCCATGCTGCAACGCAGGACCTGGGCCACCCCACGATGCAGAACCTGGGCTACCCCACGACACGGGAGCCAGGCCATGCTGCAAAGGAGGAGCTGGGCCACCCAGAGATGTGGGACCTGGGCCATGCTGCAAGGCAGGAGCTGGGCCACCCTGCAGCATGGGACCCAGGCCACCCCACAGAGCCACCATGGCGTGTGAAGGGGCCCTGGGCCTTGTGCGGCGGGCTGGTGGCACACGGAGCTCTTGTGCAACGCCGGGAGACGATGTTCGCGGGAGTTGCATAATATTTAAATTGATTAAAGAAGCCAGCTCAGCATTTCAGTGTTAAAGATTAAACGAGATTGGGGGGGGGGGAGGACAGCTGCCAGCCAACACCCAGGTCTCCGTGCGATAAAGCCTAGACTTGTTATTCCGATAATAATTTCAAGAGGGGAGGAGAGGCGTTGCTGCCGCAGCCAATGGCGAGCCGCTCCGGCGTTAACTCCTTTGGGGCTGCGCTAACGAGGGCCCGGCGACGCCGAGGCCGCCGGGCCCCGTTATAACGACCTTAAGGCTGGACGGCACCCGAGCGTGGCACAAAGTCCCGCTGCCGAAGCCAGGGCTGGCGGCCCTGGGGAGCGCGGAGGGCGCACGGCCGCGCGCCAGGCTGAACGGCAAAGGCCGCGGCCGCAGGGCACGTGAGCCGCCYGCCGCGGGTGCACGTGGCTCCGCGCGTGGACGGGGCCGCCCTGGCACAGCCGTCTGCACGGCGGGACGGGCRCCGGCGGCTGGAGATACGGCCCGTCGGCGGGACGCTGAGGCAGGGGGACATCGAGGTGGAGAGGGACCAAAAGAGATGGGGCTGGAGAGCCCGGAGCGCGCAGAGCCCTGACTCCTCCGTGGCTGGTGGCAGGGTTGCACCAGGGACGAAGGCTGCTCCATCCACACTCCTCCTCCTCCTCCTGTTTTTCCCGCAGCACTCCCACAGACGGTTCCCCGTTTCCCAGGGGCTCYGGGCTCAGCCCCTGCTGCTCCGTCCCATCTGCCCAGCAGGACTGGGGTGACACCTGCAGCCACCCTGGCAGCAGGGCACAACCGGTGGCATCATCCCGCTGAGGACGAGGATGGCGGGGGACGCCCGGGCAGGTGGCTCTGCAGGGCCACTGGTCCCGGGACCCACGTAYGGAAACGCTGATGTCCCCAGCCATGGAGCTGCTCGGCCCCTGTCCTAGATTTTAGGCTGCACCGGGGCCGGGCTGCCMCCATGCCGGTGCCCTTTGCTCCCGCCCGGCGGCTGCGGCACCGCTGTGTCCTGCACCGTGGGACCGACTGGCCCCGATTGCAGCGTGTCCCTGGGTCCTGCAGGAACGCGGGTGCCGGGAACGTCTTTTGGGCAGCCGAGGGTCAGATGACAGGATGCGACTCAGGYGCCTGGTGCTGGCAGGGTGACAGCACGGGGGGGATGGACAGACAGAGCTGCGTGMGCTCAGCAAATACCTGCGCCGGAGGGGAAGGGGAGAAGGAAACGGCTCCCTGGGCCGTTATTTGGGAACAACCGTTCGGGACCAGCACCGYGGCAGGTAGGCGAGGCCTCGGGGCTCAGGACCGTGGCAAAGCCCCTATCCGGGGCTCAGCACCAGCACCCTCGCAGCCACGGCGTGCTTTATTGTCTTGTCGTTCTTAAGAAACGTCTGCTGAGTTAATGCCACGAGCAGTTATAGGGCCAAACAGCTCTGCTCCGCGGCGGCACGAGAAACACCAGGCTGCATCGACGTAAGGTACCTGCTGCCCAGGCCAGGGCCGGGCGCTCCCTGCCCTTCTCCCGCAAGCACGATGGAGCTGCTGGAAATGCCTTCCTGCAAAGCATCGGCAAAAGGAAAGGGGGGAAAAAGTGGCAAAACACCCCACAAGGCAAGGCCGGCTCCAGCTCCCCCGCCTTCGCGGGAAAGGACTCGTAGACCGTAGTGCTGCAGGGTCAGACCTGGGGACGGAGCCCCCGGCACGGCCGCCGTCCTTGAACGCGGGGTTTCCCACTGCAGCCGGACTGTGGACGGCTCCCGCTAGACGGAGCTTTTATTCCACCCCCCCCCCCCTTTTTCCCTGCACGTCTCGGAGCACGGGGGTTAACGTCCCTCGGAGGCTGCCCCTAACCTCCGGGTGACCGACGCGGCGGTGCCGGCGCGGTCCAGCTCGGCGTGCGGGCAGCGGGACGCTTTGCAGGCTAGCGCCGTATCGATCCGCCTTGGTGCCCCTCTCCCGCGCCTGGCAGCTCTGGGACACGCCAGGACACGGGCTCCAGGGGACGGACCCTGCCTCCCTTCTCTGCGCCCTCGGTATCCGCCACCGTCCCGTATCCCCACCTAATTCCGCCGGGAGAGGAGGCAGCCGCGGCCCGGCTGGGGACGGGGCAGCGGCCGGAGGGTGGATGCCTCCCGGCATGCCGGCGGCTCCACGGAGCCACTTCTCCCGTCTCACTCCGTGGATATCCCTGCCGCAGGCTGTGCCGGCACCGTGCCAGYGTGGACGGGCTCCGGCACGCTGCGAGCC
>NW_020447195.1:10835560-10836846 GCF_003343035.1 Apteryx rowi | reverse complement strand
GGGTGCTGCCAGCTGTGCCCAGCCCCACAGCAGCCCCCCCGTGTCACCTATGTCCCCCAGGCTCCCCCTGGCACTTGGGGGAGGCTTTTATTTTTGGGGAGTCCTAATACTTTTTTTTTTGGGGGGGGGCTACAGCTTTTGGAGCCCTTTAACTGTTGGGGGGGCAATAACTTTTGTAGGGGGCTGTAAGTTTGGGGGCCCTATAACTTTGGGGGGAGCCCCTAACTTTAGGGGCAGCCTTATTACTTTCGGGGAGTCCTGTAACTTTTGGGGGAGCCTTGCAACTTTTGGAGCGCTATAACTTATGGACGAGTGCCTCTAGCATATAGGGGAAGCATTATAAGTTTTGGGGGACCCTATAACTTTTCCAGGGGGCTGATAACTTTTGGGGGGGGCCCTATAACTTTGGGGGAAGAACTATGACTTTGGGGGGCCCTGTAACTTATGGGGAGGCCCCATAACTTTTTTAGGGCTCTGTCAGTATGGGGGAAGTCCTATAGCTTTAGGGGGCACCCTATAACTTTTGGAGGAGCCTTATAACTTATGGGGGGGCTATAACTCAAGGGCAATCCCTATAATGTTTGAGGGAGCCCTATAAATATTAGGGGGCCCTATAACTTTTCCAGGGGCCCTGTAACTTTGGGGAGAGCCCTGTAATATTTGGGGGACCCTATAACTTATAGGGGGTCCTATAACTTTTATAGGGCCTTGCAAGTACGTGGCTTTAGGAGGAGCCTTTTCACTTTTGGGGAGCCCTGTAAGTTTTGAGGGAACCTACATTTTTGAGGGGAGCCCTGTAACTTTTTGGGGGGCCCTATAACTTTTGTAAGGACCTATAAGTACTGGGGGGACTGATAGCTTTAGGGGAAGCCTTAATAACTTTTGAGGGAGCCTTGCAACTTTTGGGGGGGCCCTATCACTTATGGGGAGCCCTGTAACATTGGGGGGGGCCTATAACGTATAGGGGGCCCTGTAACTCTTGTAGGGTCCTATGAGTATGGGGAGCCCTGTAGCTTTAGGGGTAGCCTAAAACTTTTGGGGGGAGCCCTGAAAATTTTTTTGGGGGGGCCCTATAACATAGAAGGACCCCTATAACACTGGGGGGGGGCTACAACGTATGGGGGGGCTATAGCTTTTGCAGGGATCTCCCAAGCGTGGCGGGCCCCACACCTTCGCGGGGAGCCTTATAACTTTTGAGGGAGCGTTTGAGCTCTTGGCGGAGACCCTCGGCTTCCGGGGCAGCCGTGCGCCTTTCCCGGGGCCCTACACCGAGGGGGGGCCGTAAC
>NW_020447195.1:10831859-10834185 GCF_003343035.1 Apteryx rowi | reverse complement strand
GATCTTGCCGAGGATCCGCCCGCCGAGGGATCCGCTCGGCGCCGGCACGTGGGCAGCGAGCGCCGCTGCCTCCCGGCAGCCCGGTCCGCTGGCGGGATCCCCTCTGGATCCCGGCCCCGGGGGGGGGGGGAATCTGCTGGGGATCTGCCTCCGGGGGGGATCCACGCAGGGGTGACGCCTGTGCGGCGAGCCCAGCTGTCTCGCGGCGACCCGGGCTGCTTTCCGTTCGGCACGCCTGAGGGGATCCCTGCTGGATCCCAGCCCAGCTCTGGGGATCTGCTTGGGATCTGCTCGGTGCTGACTGCCAGCCAGCGGACGCTGCTGCCTCAGAGCAGCCCGGTTTGCTCTCGGCTCTAAAGCGTTGGCAGGATCCCTGCTGGATCCCAGCCCGGCCCCAAGGGATCTGCTTTGGATCTGCCTGAAGGAGGATCCACTCAGCGCTGACCACACGTGCAGCGAGCCCTGCTGTCTCAGCCACCCAGTCTGCTCTCCATTCCGCAAAGCCTGGGGGATCCTTGCTGCTTCCCAGCTCAGCCCTGGGGATCTGCCGGGGATCTTCCTGGAGAGGGACCCACTCGGTGGTGACACCCAGCCAGCAGGCGCTGCTCTTGGAGCAGTCCAGCCTGCTCCTGACTCTGCAGAGCTCTTGGGCAATCCCTGCTGGATCCCAGCCCAGCTCTGGGGATCTGCCCAGAGAGGGATCCACCCAGTGCTGGCAGCCAGCCAGCGGACACTGCTGTCTCCAAGCACCCCAGTCTGTTCTTGGCTCTGCAAAGCTCTAGGGGGATCCCTGCTGGATCCCAGCCCCAAGAGACCTGCTTTGGATCTTCCTGGAGAGGGATCYGCTTGGAGCTGACATGTGGGGAGTGAGTGCTGCTGTCTCAGAGCAATGCAATCTGCTTTCTGTTCTGCAAGGCTTAGGGGATCCTTGCTGCATCCCAGCCCAACTCTGGGGGATCTGCTTAAGATCTACCTGGAGAGGGATCCACTCGGTGCTCGTGCTTGGCCAGCAGACACTGGTCTCTTGCAGCAGCCCAGTCTGCTCTCCACTCTGCAAAGCTCTAGAGGGATCCCTATTGGATCCCAGCCCTGGGCAATCTCCCGAGAATCTACCTGGAGAGGGATCCATTTGGTGCTGACAGTCAGCCAATGGACACTGCTGTCTTGGAGCAGTCTAAAGGAACATGCCACATCTGCTCCTCGCTTTGCAGAGCTCAAGGGAGATCCCTGCTGGATCCAAGCCCTGGGTGATCTGCCCAGGATCTGCTTGGAGAGGGATCCACTTGGTGATGATGCTTGGCCAGCAAGCACTGCTGGCTCAGAGCAGCCCTGCGGGAAGGTCTGCTCCCCGCTCTGCAGATCTCCTGGGGGATCCCTGCTGGATCGCAGCCCAGCCCTAGGGGACCACCTGGAATCTGCCTGCAGAGGGATCCAGTCAGTGCTGGCACTCGGCCAGCGGGTGCTGCTGTCTCAAGTTAGCCCAGCAGGAAGGCGCCAAGTCTGCTCCCCGCTCTGCAAAACTCTAGGGGGATCCCGCTGGATCCCAGGTGCATCCCTGGGGGATCTGCCCGCAGAGGGAGCCACTGGGTGCTGCCGCCTTGGAGCAGCCCTTTAGCAGGGTGCTGAGTCCGCTCCCCTCCGCAAAGCGCGAGGGAGATTCCCGCTGGATCCAGCCGCCGCCCCGCATGATCTGTCCGGGATCCGCCCAGGAGGGATCCGCTCGGCGCTGATGCACGGCCGGCAGACGTGGCGGCCTCGGAGCAGCCCTGCCGGACGCCGCCAGCTGCTGCCCGCTCGCTCTGCCGCCGCTGCGGGTGCCCGGGGCCGGCGGCTTTCGGGCTCGGGGCGGCTGTTTGGCCGCCGTCCGCTCGCTCCTCCCGGCCTCGCCGCTGCCCGGCCCGCGTGACGTGCGCCGAGAGCGCGTCGGGGCTCAGCGCCGCCGAGGGGCGCGGGCTGCCAGCTCAATGCCGGGCTCCGGCCGCCCCGGGGAGCTGGATGCAGGCGAGCCCGGAGCTGCCGTGGGCTCGCAGCAGCCGGGGAGCAGCAGCCCGGCAGCGGCCCTGCGAGCGCTCATTAGCACCCCGGACCAAACGAGCTCTAGCGGCGACGTCCGCTGGGTCCGGCAAGGCGGCCGGGTCTGCAGCCACCGCGTTTGCGGGGGGTAAAGCCGAGGCTGCTCCCGCGCCGGCCCTCGGGGACAGCAAGGAGCGCCGGGCCGGGAGGCGCCGGAGCGGGGAGCCCCGAGCGCCCGCGGAGAGCAGGGCGAGCTGCCGCCACCGCCGCGCCGCTTTCGGGGTGCAGCCGGGGCTCTCCGGGGCCGTTCCGC
>NW_020447195.1:10828234-10831559 GCF_003343035.1 Apteryx rowi | reverse complement strand
CGCCTGGCGGCCGCCGACCCCAAGACGATGCTGCGGGTGCTGGACGCCGGCTTGGAGCAGTGCCTGGCGCTGCACTCGGCTTACATCCCCGTGCCCCGGCAGAGGTAGGACGGCGGCGGCGGGCGGACGGGCGGGCGCGCGGGGGCTTCGCCGTGGCCGGGGCAGAGCTGCGGGTCCGTGTAGCTCCTCTTGCTCCGCTCCCGGAGCCGTGGGCTGAACCGGGCCAGAGCTTGTGCTGCCAGCTCCGAGCGCCTTCGAGCCGGACACGCGGCTCTCCAGGACTGGCGAGGGGCGACGGCTCGCGGCTGCGTCGGACGGAGCCGCCCCGCGCTCGCGGCTCTGGCGCGGCTCCCGCTGTGCCGCGTGCCTACGGCAGCTGCTCTCCGCCGGGAAACACGAGCCCGGCGCGGCGCGTGGGCTTGCGCAGGGGCCGCCCGGCTCCGCTCCGCTCGGCTCTGCTCCGCTGGCAGGCACGCAGCGGGCTGACGTGCCGCCCGGCTCCAGCTCTGCGGTGCTCCGTGCTCGGGAGCCCCCGGGATAAAAATAACCCTGGCCGGAGGCTGCCCTGCTGGCAGTCACGGCGGCACCGCCTCGTGGGGGATCCCTGGGCGCCGGCAGCATGGGGATCTTTCTGGTGCACGCTTAGCCACGGCAGCCCCGATCCCTCCTCTCCTTCTTGTCCTGCTCGGATAAATGCACGTTTTCTGTTTTCCCTTTTCTGGGTGAAAGAGGAGGACTTTGGACGCTTGTCTGGAGCGCCGGGCTCTCCGGCTGCGGCCAGCAGTCCCGTGCAAGCGGCCCTGCCGGAGCTGCCCTGGCTGCCTGGCGCAATCCCTCCGTGGCGGATGCTCCAGGGCTGCCGCCGGCTCCCGCATCCCTCCTGGCTGCTCTGACGGGCAGCAAACAGCTGATCGGCTCCTCTCCCCCACCGGTGGGAAAAGCTGGAGGTTTCTACCCCGCGGGGTGCTCGGCGCAGGGGTTTCTTGGTGCCGGGTGGGTGCAACCGGAGCCAGCCGCCGCCTCACGGTCCGGGAGAGCCGGCGAGCGTCTCCGGAGCCGGCGAAGCGGCTTCCAAGCGCTGAAACCAGTCCGGAAAGCAGCGGTGCCGGGAGAGGGGGCGGGAGAGGCCGGGAGGCCGCATGCTCCGTGGCAGCTGTGCGGCCCCGCTGGCCGGCCCGCCTTCCCGGCTGGATTTAGTCGGAGAGCGGCGCAGCGTGTGGCTGCCAGCGGGGCCGAGCGCCGCCGTGGAAAAACCCACCGGCAGGCTGGTCCGGTCTGCGCCCCCCCCCCGTAAAAGCAAGGGGCTTTTTTTCCATCCCTGCGCCCGGCCCCCGGGAAGGAAGCGGGAGGCCGCGAGCGGCTGCGGCGGTGAGGCTTAAGGAGGACGCCTGGGATCGCCTCCGGGCGGGAGCCCACCGCCGCGGCCGCGCTTCCTTAACGGCGGCCCCGAGCGCCGCGCTCCCGCGGCTGGTGACGTTCCCGGGGACGGGCTGGCTCCGGGGCGGACGCTCCTGCCGCCCGCCGGCTCCTTGCTCCCGACGCTTGGGAAATAGTGCCCGGATCCGCCGCCTTCCCGCCCGGCGTCGCCCCCGGGCCGCGCTCCGTTGGGGACCCGCCGCGCCGATCCGAACGCGGCGCTGTGCCGGTTCGGCCGCAGCGGTGACCCCGGATCGATCGCCGCGTTGTTCTGCCCTTCGTTAAGCTGTTAAAATCAGCGCGCTCGTTTTGCCCCAAGCGCGTCGGAAGAGTCTTGTTTGCTTAGGGTGGGTTTTTTTTTTTTAATTCTCTCGTTTATTCTTTTTTTAATAACCCCCCCCCCCGGCAGCGCGGAGGCCTTTCCGCAGGCAGCCCAGCCGCGCAGAGGCGGGAGGTAAAGGCACCGCGGCGCGGGAGAGCCTCCTCGCTGCCAAAAATCCCGTTTTTTTGCTCTTCCCGTGCCTTTTCGCGCGCGTGGGCAGCTCTGGCTTCGAGAGAGCTCTCGAGCGCCCCGAGAAATCCCCGGCACGCTCGGCACCCGGCGCTCCCCTGCTCCGCCGGGCTCGGGGCGCCGCGTTACCCCGCGGGATCGGGGCCGGGGCCGGTGAATCCCCCCCGGCCGTGGGAAGCGCCGCCGGCCGCGCGCGGGCTCCCGGCTGGACCGCGGTGCCGCGCGGCACCGTTCAGGCACGTGCCGGGCGCGTTTCCTTCCTGGAGAAGCAGAGACGGCGCTTGCGGGCCGCAGGTTTGGGCCGCGCTTGCAAAATGGCTTCTGCTGCTCCTGACCTCCCTCTTTTTTTTTTTTCTTTCTTTCTTTCTTTTTTTTTATTTTATTGTTTTTTTTTTCTTTTTCCACTTCAGGAAGTTGTTTAGCCTGAGCGGAGGGAAGCCGCGCTGCGCCGGCGCCCGGCGGCAGGACGCACGCGCCGCTGCCGGCTCCCGTCCGGGGCTCGCTCGAGCCGTGAGCAGCGGCGCCGGCCGCTCCTGCCGCCCATCCGTGGTTTTTCCGGCCCGGCAGCCGGGTCCGCGCGGCACCCCGGGGTGCTGGGYGCAGGGTGGCCGCACGCTGCTCCGGCCTCTTCTTCCTCGCCTTGCCGGTGTGCTCGGCCGGACACCGCCGGACGCCCCGGTTTTCCAGCTGCCCCCTTTCCCTGCCTGGGACCGGCCGGTTTGCGCCGCTGCCCGGTCCCGTGCGGAGCGGCTCGGCCGCCGCGGGAAGGGCCGAGCCCGGAGCCCGGAGCAGCCGCCGCGGCACCGTCGTCCTCGGCCGGGGCGGGAGGCGGAGCGGGAGGAAGGGGCTGGCGCGGCCCTGCTCTTCCTCCGCCGGCTGCTCCTCGGCTGCCCGCCGCGGCCGTGCCTCGGGCGCCCCGCTTTAAGGGCGAACGTTCATTTTTGCGGATTATTCACTTAAATAACGGGAAGAAGCAGCGGGGGGGGGGGGGCAGCGGTCGGGGGCCGGAGAGGCGGAGGGGGCCCAGGGCCTCCCCAAAACGGCTGCTCCCCCCCCACAGCGGGGCGTGGGGTGAGCCCCACCAGCCGGCGCGTGGAGCACGCTGCGCCCGCAGAGCCGCCAGGGCAGCGAGGAGGAGGAGGCGAAGCCTTCCTCCCCCCTCCGATGCAGCCTGGCTGCAGCAAGGAGGAGGAGGGGAAGCCTTCCTCCCCTCACGGTGTAGCCTGATGGGCAGTGAGGAGGAGGAGGAGGAGGAGGAGAAGCCTTCCTCCCCTTGCGGTGTAGCCCAGCGGGCAGTGAGGAGGAGGAGGAGGAGGAGGAGGAGGAGAAGCCTTCCTCCCCTCGTGGTGTAGCCCGAGGGGCAGTGAGAAAGAGGAGGAGAAGCCTTCCTCCTCTCGC
>NW_020447195.1:10827622-10827989 GCF_003343035.1 Apteryx rowi | reverse complement strand
GTGTAGCCTGGCGGGCAGTGAGGAGGAGGAGGAGGAGGCGGCGAAGCCTTCCTCCCCTCACGGTGTAGCCCCATGGGCAGTGAGGAGGAGGAGGAGAAGCCTTTCTCCCCTCACGGTGTAGCCTGATGGGCAGTGAGGAGGAGGAGGCGAAGCCTTCCTCCCCTTGCAGTGTAGCCCGATGGGCAGTGAGGAGGAAGAGGGGAAGCCTTCCTCCCCTCACAGTGTAGCCCAGCGGGCAGGGAGGAGGAGGAGAAGCCTTCCTCTGCCACGGCAGGCCGCTCGGCGTCACCCCCTTCGGCCCCGTGGCCCCTCTCGGCGCAGCCCCGGGGCGGTGGCCGCGGGCAGGTTTGGGGGGGGGGGTCCCGGC
>NW_020447195.1:10823435-10825017 GCF_003343035.1 Apteryx rowi | reverse complement strand
GGGGATGGGGACTGGGACAGGGTTGGGCTGGGGCTGGGAACTGGGCTGGGGATGGGTTGGTGTTGGGTTGGAGATGGGGATGGGGACAGGGTTGGGATGGGAACTGGGACAGGGACGGGGATGGGGTTGAGATAGGAACTAGGATGAGGACAGGGATGGGAACTGGGACAGGGATGGGAAATGGACTGGAGATGGGACGGGGACAGGGTTGGGATGGGACCTGGGACAGGGACAGGGTTGAGATGGGAACAGGGATGGGGACAGGGTTGGGATAGGGTTGGGGACAGGAATGGGGATGAGGATGGGAATGGGAACAGAGATGGGGACAGGGATTAGAGTGGTGATGGGGACAGGAATGGGGATTGAGGTGGGGTGGGAATAGGGATGGGGAGAGGTGTTAGAGTTGGGATGGGGATGGGGACAAGGTTGGCGGTGGGGACAGGAACAGGGATTGAGATGGGGATGGGGAAGGGGACAGGGCTGAAGATGGGGAGAGGCACGGGGATGGGGATGGGCCCCAGGCTGTCCGGGGCTGCCGGCCTGACTCCTCTCCTGTGCAGAACTCCACCAAGGTGATGTTCAAGTGCTTGTGGAAGAGCTGCGGCAAAGTCCTCAGCAGCTCCTCAGGGATGCAGAAGCACATCCGGACCGTGCACCTTGGGTAAGCGCGGGGCTGGGGCTCCCCGGCACCCCCGCGGCCGGCCTGGGTCCAGCGCCGGGGCCACTTCGCCCCCCGGCCCCCACGCGTGCTTCGTTTCCCGCACGCTTGGCTCCGGGGCTGATCCTTGAGCATCTTTCTCCCATCCCCGGGAGAAGCTCGTGCCGGGCGCGCGGTGGGGCTGGAGGGGGGCAGGCAGCCCCGTCCCCGGGTCCCCCCCTGCCGGCGGGAAGCGCCGACCCCGCTGTGCCCCGCAGGCGGAAAGCCGACCTGGAGCAGAGCGACGGCGAGGAGGACTTCTACTACACGGAGCTGGACGTCAACGTGGACTCGCTGACGGATGGGCTCTCCAGCCTGACGCCCGTGTCGCCCACCTCCTCGGTGCCCCCGGCCTTCCCCGTGCTGGAGGCGCCGCCGGGCCCCGCGCCGGCGTTGGCCAGCCCCGAGCCGGCCCGGCCGCCCCAGCTGAGCCAGTCGGCGCCCACCAGCCTGTGCCACGTCCACACCGACCACGCGTACCAGGTGAGCTGCCGCGGCGCCCCGCGGCCTCCCGGGCCCCCAGTGCCGGTGCAGGGCTCACGTCCGCTCTCCCGCAGGGCTGCCCGGCTCCGCTCCGGCCCATCGCCATCGGGGAGAAGCGGCCGCCGGTGCCCCAGGCGCCGGCGGCGAAGACGCACGTGGTGCCCACCACGGCATTGCCCAAGCCGCCCGTTGCCACCAGGTGAGCTGCCGTCCCCAGCGCGACGTCCCGTCCTGTCCCATCCTGCCGGGATGCTGCCGGGCCAGACCGCCCCGTCCCGACCCTCCTGGCCTTGCGTCCGCAGGAAGCCCCGCGGGGACGCCAAGAAGTGCCGCAAGGTGTACGGCATGGAGAACCGGGACATGTGGTGCACGGCGTGCCGGTGGAAGAAGGCCTGCCAGCGC
>NW_020447195.1:10758981-10821321 GCF_003343035.1 Apteryx rowi | reverse complement strand
AAACTGATTGATTTTTGCAGTAGGTCTAAGCTAAATCCCATCACAAAGTAATCATAATCAACAGGCACACCGCCGGCATGCCCAGGCAGACGAGGAACTGTGAGATCAACTAGAAAATAAGATCATGTTTCATATTTAACCTGAACTACATTTACAGAAAATCAGTACAACACAGCCATGTTCTCCCACTGCCTTCTGGTTACTAAAATCTCCTCACCTCCCCCAAAATATTAAACACATTTTCAATACAAACACAGGTTTATAATCATTAATATAAAGTCAGTATAATATAGAATATTCCCAGCAAAAAAAAAAAAAAACAACAATCTTCAAACACTGTCTTTTTTTTTTGTTTAGTTTTATTTTTGTAGACAGGTTTAAAGCACGTTGAAAAATAAATATATATGAAAGCATACACACAGCACTCTTACTATGCAGAACTCAAAAAAAAAAAGGCAGAAATTCAGAACACAATATAGAATCTAAAAATAAAAAGAACCATTAAGTATGGCTTTCTTAGGAGTTGCACATGTCACAGAATGAGCTAAAATAAGATTATCTTTAATAATATTGCAAAAAATTCCAGTTTTTGCATTTTCATGGAGTTTCTTTCCTAAAGGGCGATGTGCAAAATCGGAAGCATTAGGGTGGAGCCGTAGCAGATTGCTGGGGAGGGACAGCAGCGTTCGGGCTGAACGCTCCCCCCCGGATGGAAAGTCAGAATTACAACTTTGTCAGAGACAAGAGTTTGACACACAATCCAAAGTCATAAATTCCCAAACATACATACAAGAAGCCAACCAACTGCAGCTTTCACTTTGGAAACGCAGGATATTTAAAGGCATAATTCAAGATACAAAACAAAACGGGACCTAACGCTACGGGAGATTTGCTTTTTCATATGAAATATATTCCTTTTACAGTCCAAACACTGTTCTTTAATAATAATAATAAAAAAAATTCAGATAGTCACTTTGCAAACCTTCATTAGACGCATCCCCCTTTTCACCTTCCCGCAAAGTCATTCTGTAACTGTGTGAGGTTTAACGGTGACCTTAAACTTTAGCCATAAGGGAAATAATATACAAAAACACGTGTAATTCATGAGTTTTTTTAAAAGATGTATTTGAAAATATCAAGTCGACAGAAGGAGAYGCAAGAACTTAATTTGTCTTAATTGGTAAAGAAGCCTCTCAACCCAAAACCGTGCAAGCGCCGCCCCAGCGCRTGATTTGGGGCCTTCGCGGGAGCCGGCAAGAGCATCCGCAGCAGGGTTAGACGCCTGCCACCACTGTGCTGCGCGGAAGYCGCCCGGCGTGGCTTGAAACGCGCTTTGCATTTCTGGCACATTTTTATATTAAAAGGAAAAAAAAAAAAGAGAGACTAATAAAGAAGTTCGGTGAACAGCATTTGTAAGTATATACGAATACTTAAAGGAAAAGATTAGTCGCAAGACTTTTATTGAGACTAAATGTATCAATTTTTCATCTATAATGGAAATATTTTTTGAAACTAACTCTGTATATATATATATAGATAGATATATATATACACACACACACACGCACGCACACACATTATATATATATATTTAGAAAAAATTAAAAAAGGGGAATCTCAGTGAAACGTACAAAGTCCCGAAGGGAAATACAAAGCCCAGGCGCTAAAGGCTGCTCCAGCGAGGGTTCGGCACGATAGGCAAAACGCTCCTTTTTAAAACCTAGAAGAGCAAAAGAAGAACTTGCATAGGCAGCACGCTGGCCGCGCGCCCGGGCGAGGAGAGCGCGGCACGGCACGGCACGGCACGGCACGGCGCGGCGCCCCCGGCTCTCCCCCCTCGCATCCCTCGCTCCGGGCTCCACGGCGGCTCCGTCCAGTGCAGCTCAAAAGGGTCAGCGAAGTGCATCAAGTAACTGGTAGAGTCGTATACAGGGCATTTCCCCCTTGTTACCTTCGAGAAAGCTTCATTTAAGAGCAAAACGAGCAAAAACCAGCACCTCCTTTTAAAAACAAAGCCTCGAGAAGTGACCCCCCGCCACAGCATGAAAATTTAAAGGCTGATTCCGAAAAGATCTGTATTTCCAAATCTGCACACCTCCAGCAAAACAAAGCACTTAAAATATGCATCACATATTAGAACGATTTTATTTGGTATATATAGTGTATGTTAGTAATATAGAAGCATGTGCTATATTATAATGATAACATTATAACGAGTTAGCTTTTTGTGTGGATTTTCCTTTTTTCTCTCCTTTTTTTCTTTTTTGCACCCTCAGCACGGAGATCTCCAAAGCGGCACTGCTCGAAAACGTTTCTGAAAGCCAGGCGGCTTACTGTGCACCATTAAAAAAAAGGAAAGAAAAGAAAAATATAAAATAGTTCCAAATAAAACACAAAGTAAAGCTAAGCACCCCATAAATCTGATTACAAAAAACAAGTCACCTAAGGGTGCGGGCAGGGAGAAGGGAGGAAAAGTTAACTCCGGATCAAACGCCTTCTGTTTTTCCCCCAAACACAGGAGAGTGAATTCATATACTGGAATCAGAATAGATAAAACAAGAAGGAATGTCACAGAAACTAAGGGGGTTTGAACGGTTTGGGTTTTTAAGGTTTTTTTTAAATAGATTTTATATATAAAAAGCAAAGCTAGAGATACCTTTTAAGTACTGCATGTATTTGTCTATATGGTGGGGGCCTCAGCCACCCCCCACCCCTCCGTATTTACAGGATAAGTGACAATAAATACAGAGCCTGCATTTCGGAGAGGCAAAAGTCGAGATAAGGAAACGGCGCCCTTGCTCTAGGACCCAACCACAGACACAACTGCTGATTTCTTCTGCACTTAGAAAAACGTATACAAAGGTCCAATCGTAAAATACTGGGTTTGTCTACATCTTTTTTTAAATACAGTCATAGGGCTTTACAAGAAGCTAAAATGCAAAACTAGCTTTTTACAGTTTAATAAAAATGTTTYTCTATGACCCTACTACGTTATTCTTTAAACATTTAAAGAATAGGGTTATCCGCTCTTATTGGCCAAAAGCAATAAGCTCCGTTTCACTTCTTCGCCCCTGCGACGAGCAGCAGCGCAGCCAGCGACCGCGGAGCCTCGCTTTAAGCTAACAGAAGGTTTTAGGATGCCAAGTGGCTTCGAAACACGTTTCCGAATTACTGACACGCACCAAAACGGACCGAGCGGACGCCTGGGAGTTGCAGTCGCCCCCAGGGACAGGGAGAAGCAGGCGCAGAGGCGTCGGCGGATCCTGCGAGGAACCGAGGGCAGCGGAGGGACCGGGATCGCCAGCTGCCCCCAGGCGCCCGATCCGGGCTCCCACCTCCCCGCGCTCCGCCGAGGCGGCAGCTGCAATCCTTAAAGATTATTTGCTTTACCGGGGTTTTGCACAATAAATTCTGCTTTTATTTTCTTTGCTGGGTGGAACCATGCTTTGCATTAAAAAAAAAAAAATCACCTGCAAGAACTTTTGAGCTCTCTTCGCCCTCCTCCCCCCGGAGATTGCCTTTCCCACCGCTGGAAAAGAAATAGCACCTTTTAGTCATTTGGCTTTCTGGTGACAGGTTGCCTTTTGTGGCAGGTTTCAAGACGGGATCGATGGTACCAAACTGCTCCATAGCAGCAAGGAGTGAGGTCTTCTGCCTTTTGGTTTTTGTTTTTTTAAAGCACCAGAAGCAAAGAGGTGGAAGGTAAAAGCAGCTTTCCCCGTTAGYGGGACGCTCGCAATGGACTTTGCTGCTGCTGTTTACGCGCGGTTGGAAGAAGGCAGCAGCGGCCGAGATGAACAAAGTGAATCCAGCTGCCTGGAGCCGCAGGCTCCGCTGGGGGACACGCTAGGAGAGAAACCTGCCCCGATAAAAAGGTTTTATTTGAAAATTTACATGGAACCAGTGCAACCAGGACCGAAGGTTTTCTTGATGAACTAAATAGGCGTCATGCCTACCGATGACGAGGGGAGATTTCAGCTTGGCAAGGAAGAACAACACACGCAGGGAAAATCCTGGCCCCACTGAAACCTACTGGAGAGGAACAGTAAGGTTTCCCTGAAGCCAGGATTTCTTCACCTTGGTGTCTTGTGTTTCACAGTTCACCCCGCAGTTTGCTAAACGCCTCGTTTTCACTAGTTTGCATATATTTTTGAAAAAGGCCGCTGACACCAAAAGGAGAAAAGTGAAAATACCGGTGGAAAACAACAGCAGGTACTCGAATCCCTGTGTCCTCTATAATAAACAATTTTCATGGAGATATCAACAGTCATTTCATCAAACACGAATAACCAAGGTTGGAAGACGGGACAAGGGGAAGATGCCGGTAGGTCCAAGTAATGCTGTAGTTTTCYGATGGTGCTTTTGGAAGCTAAGCAACCACTTTCACGAAAGGAATTCGTAAGGCTGTAACCCGACTTGCCTTTTGATCTATTTGGCTCCATAAAACAATAAAAAACAATAAAAACTCTCTTTAAATAACTCTTTGCAAAAGGCCTGTATTATTAGGGGAAGCCCTCGGCACATAAATCAATTCATTTCCACAACACTCGTTTGCAATTCCACTGCTGCTGGGATTCTAGAACACAGAAAAGGTGTTTAAAAAAAAAAAAAGAAAAGAAAAGAAAAAACAAACCCCGAACCAACAACCACCACCAAAACCTGTTTCAGACCAAAGCTGCCGGTGCTGGACGCAGGGCGGGAAGGGCACGGGAAGGCCTGCGGCGCACRGTCCGCGACGGCTCGCGCTCTCCCCCCTCGCGGCTGCCGCCTGCAGAAACGGGCTCGCGCCGCCGCAGCGGCCAACGCGGTTTGTTCGCCAAGGGGAGGGCGAAGGAATCATGTCACCGAAAGCGACGCTTACTCATACAGTATCTGAGTGGTACAGATAAGGACTTGTTTATAAAACACAAAAATTATTTTGCACACATGGACGACAACAAGGCTACTTAGTTTTTCCAACATACTCCTTCCTCCCCCGCCCTCCCTCCCCCTACAAACATCAAAACAAAAAGAAATCCCTAAGAAATCCAGGTAAAATCCTTGTCGTTCTCCCCAGAGTTCTCCTGCTCCTGCGGAGAGTCGACATCTTTGTCGTCATCTAAAATCACATCATCTTGTGATATTCCTACGTCATCTTTCCACTTTATGTCGTCATCGTCTCCCATCTCTTCGTCTCCTTCCACTTTGATGTCRTCTGGGTCTTCCATGTACTGGCCTTCGCCAGGATATAATTCATCCGGAGACCCTTCGCCGCCGTTATGATCCAAGTGACCGGCCATGCCGCGGCCCGAGCAATCGGCACAAACTCCGTGGCGGCGAGAGCCGTGCTTGATTCCCACGCTGGCTGCAGACATGAACACTCGATTGCAAACTTTGCATACGTATTTTTTATCTTTGCTGTGGACCTAGGAAAGGAGAACAATAAGAAAAATTAATGCCAACAAAGATAAACCGAGCGCTGCGAGGAAGGACACGCTCCCCTATCTCTCTGCAAAGGAAAAGCACTGCAGCCCGTGACTGCAACCCGAGACCATCGTGGGCTCTCACTGTGGAACTTAAACCCATCATGATTAATTCAGTCCTGCAACCGTGTAACACAACGGAAAATCCTTTTGGAAACGCCTTTTGATCACCAAACTAGTAATTCTGGGATGAAATTCCGATCACTTAATTTTCCCCCCCCTTTTTTTCTAGTCCAGGGCGCAATAATTCTAAAAATTTCTGTTACAGTTTTCACAGTCACAAACTAACTTAAGATAACCTTAATCACACGAGAGTTAAAAGCTGCCAGGAAACATGTTTGAAAGCTATAGCAATGACAATGCAACATGAGATTTTCTGCAGGTCCCTCAAATGAAGCAATTACCTCTGCCGGCTTCTCGCTCATGAAGCCACTGAATGCAACTGCATTTAAAAATCACAATGATGACGAGCTGCACGACTTCAGGCAAGGTTTTTGGTGGTGGAGCAAGGCAGGTCTCCCCTGAGAAAACCCTGCTTTGAACCAATGCTTTGCAGATGCCGTGTGGCTGAACACATCTTCAACTGCACTACAACAACACGAGGAAAATCTGAAAAACCGCCCAAACAGCTCTCTGGGTAGATGAGACCAGAGCAATCCACTATCAAACAGGTTAACGACACACATTAATCTAGCGATCTCTCTCCCGATCCCTTTGCTGCCAAGGGCCAAAGAATAGCAACACAATGAATGCATCCTGTATCTTTAAAAAAACGCTGTTCCATGCACTTCTAACCTTATTTCTGACTACTTTGGAAGCTGAAAAATGGTTTGTCACAAATGTTTCTGTTCTATAAATCATGCTGTATTTTGTGTCTGAAAACAACAGGCAATAACAGAGCTAGCCACACGTACAAAATCAGCTGTAAGGGGGAAAATGCTCTGCAGGATACCAGAAATCACATTAAGATTCAAACCTCACTGCGCAGTGACCAGAACGACGTACTTTGAGAAGGACAGAAGCACCCAAAGGTGAAGTCTGTCTCCGGCTATTTTGCCACGTGCGGAAGCCAAGGAACTCGCCCGATGAATGCTTCCACCTGCTTCTCTCCTGAAGACCATGGCCTGCCGGTCCGGTGGGAACTCGGCACTTCATCAGCCAGGAGCCTGGGCCAGGCACCTTCAGTGAATGTGTCCTTTGTGCTAAAAGGCTCTGACGTTAACCGCTTACTAAGCCCAGATACCATTACAAGTAGATGCACGACTATCGGTTCTTTCAAAGAGATGCATCTACGAGCCCAGGAGGAGAGAGACCGTTTCTGCAGCCGCGTCACGGCAGAGCAAGGCGAGAGGGCCAAGCAGCAGGCGCCTGCGGATGCTCTCAGGGTAGGGTGAGCCGCTGAGCTCAGAAATGCTGCACTGCGACTGCCCCAAATCCACCTTGGCCGGTGTCCGGCCCCTGGCAGCGATCAACGGGAGACACCCTGGGAAGCAGCGCACGACCCACCTTTTTCTATATTCTTAGGTTTCGGCAAGCAGCAACGCAGGGACTTCCTGAGCAAGCTGCCGCACGCAGGCCACCAGCTCTCCGAGCCTCCGGGCATGTTCTGCCCGTGTCTAATCCTTTTCTGAACTCATTTATACTTTTCATCTTCACATTGGCCTGTATGAAAGGTTTTACTACTTAAACATGCCCCGTGTGAAAAAAGTACTTCCTTTTATTTCGCAGCAGCAGCTGCCTGGGAAGAGTTTAACCGTTTGCACGTTGAAGGCTGCCCTGCCTCGTTCTCCGAGATCGCTCTTGGAGGGCCCGAGCTCCGCGGCCGGTCCGGCGTTCCCCAGCCGGCACGCCGAAAGCCGCGCGCCTTTGCTCCGAGAGGCAGCAACCGACGGTAAGGCCGGTCTCCTCTCCCGCGAACAGGCTAATCTGCTCTTACAACGGGATTCGACCTAACCAGCCTTTTCTTTTTTCTCACTCAACATCCCGCTAAGCTAAAGAGACTCAGGAAAGGGACAAATCGACCAACCTTCTCCCCTCGGCATTTACCGCCGCAGACCGCTCGCTCGGGCTATTTGACCAACCCCAGCGGTGTTCAAAGCCCGCGYGTGTTTCTGACACTCTCACTACAGCCTTCCCGTGCTCTGAACTGGTCTTCACGTCGTGTTCTTCAACTGGATCAAGCGATACCATTGATTTTTTTAACGATATGTAAGCTTTTTGAAACGCCGTTGGACAAGGCTGGTCAAAGCCGTCCCACAGGCTCAATATATAGCACTCAGTTAAACCGTCAGAAACATGATTTTGAAGAATCAAAAGCTGGATACAATTACAGAGAGAGCTAAAAGGTGCAGAATAAGGGCTAAAAGAGCCATGTAAAAAAGAAATGATCAAATAGGTACCAAAAATAATGCACAGTTTAACTATCTGTCAAAAAGCTTGAACTGGTCACCTCCCTCCCTCTTTTCCAATGCTGACAGTTTAATCAGCACATTCTCAGGGAACAGTATTACTGCATGCAGCTGAACAGAATCTAATCTTATTTCCCTCATTGCCAAAATATTAAGTATTAAACTCAGAAATGGTGCTCGGCCCTTCAGTATTTGAAAATGCCATTAGGAAGGCTCTATTACAACCGACCAAATATTTCAAGGGAAAATGTGGTGACAACACCCCCCAATTCCTGAAAAAATAAAAAAAATAAAATTTAAAAAAAAAAACAGTTTTCAGAAATGAGGAGATTGAGGCAGAGGTGTCCACTGCTGCAAAGCTAGTAACAGATCTCGAAAGCTTCCTATCTGCAGCAGGACCAAGCCGACTGCTTGGATCTGCCTCCTGGACACCAGAGCACGAATGCCCAAAGGAAACGGGCCAGGGACGCCTCGGGCAGCCGTCCGGCGCAGGACCAGATGGCCGGGCGCTCATCCGAACGGACGGATCCCTGTGGAAGGACGGAGAAGGCGGTGGGGTTTCGGACACCATAGCAGCTGATAATTCAAGCTGCCGCTCGCGCCGGTGTCGCTGGCCGGGCTAAGCAAGCCCCGACGCGGCACCGGCGTCTGCCACGAGCAGGCGACGGGCTCCCAGCTGACACTGCAACAGCGCTTCCCGGGAAAAGGCAGGCGCTTTTGGAGCAGGAGCGGGGACACAGCAAGCTGCAGACACCACGTTGCGCCTACCATCACAACGGAGCTCACCGTGGATTTTTAAATAACGGTGTCTGCGAGGAGAGAGCAGCTCAGCAAGCAAACGAAACTGCTCTTTTCCCTCTGAGTTAGGGCTGCCGGCTTTAAGCAGCTACCGGCTACTCGGGAGGCTGCAATAGCCGGGTAGGAAAGTTGTAGCGTGTATGGAGACAAGTCGCTTCGAACTAGAACCAAGCAACCCTGGATTAGTTCTTCTAGCTGAAAGCCCTTACGATATTACAGGGGTAGCATTTCCTTCCGGGCACAGCCTGTTTGCTGCAGCCGCTCTCAAAACCTCCGTTTATGCTCTAGAGCAACATAGATGTATCGCAGCTGCAAAGATTTCAGAAAGAAAAACTTGTATTTACTTTAATATTCAAACAAACCGACCCCACAAACATTTCTATTCAACTTAAATTTTATACAAGGACTTTTATAAAAACCTGTTTTTTTTATCTGAGCTAAATGTAAAACTACAACAGTCCCTTTAGCCTTTGGTTCTCAGTCAAGGAACTGAAACATGATTTTTGGCATGTTGAATCTATTTCCTTTTTCTACACATTATCGTGTATTTTTGTTTGATGCACACCAGCATTCATCTTTGCAGATTTACCTGAGAATTGACAATTAAGCCCCAAAATGTCATACGTAACAGAAATAAGATAACAAGACAAGCAAAGTGTAAGAATCCAGAAGTTAATCTTGCCATAAGCACTTCCCATCGCTTGCCCTACACCTCTTTGGTAAATGAAGATCAAGATGTCATTTGGACATAAGAAAATACCCCTTTTCATAGCTTAATTTCAGAAGAAACTTCAGATAAATAATAAAACCGTAACTTTTCTGGGGCCTTATTTCTAATGCCACATACAAGGCTCCCGGCTTCATAAGTCACCCCCACCATTAGGTTCCTCTGTAGCGATTTTTGATAGCATTTGACACCATACAGCAGAATTCAGCGTGGAAAAACAAAAAAAAGACACAACTGTGTAATGTTTTCTTTCATGAGGAAAGATTTTGAATCCAAATCCAAAAAAATTAGTTTTTTAGTTGCAGCATCAAAAAGTCCCTTTTTCTTTAGCGCACGTATTACAAGATACGTCTCGGTCTCTCTTTGGAATAAAAACAAATTGTCATTGGCAGTGCGGCACTTTTGTCAGGAATTTCTCCTGGCATTACCAGTCCGTAATCTAGTTGGCATTTTCTAAACAAGTTTAATTCCTGACATACGAGAAGTCTGAGAGGAAGATTCAGGCAGACACGAAGGATAAATACATATATATCCTCTCCTATAAACACCCACAAATATCTGCCTTCATCTTCCCCTGTGTATAAAAGGGGGAACTTGAACTTCAAACTCAATACATTAAGTTAGTGACCTAGAATGACTCTTGCAGCAGCAATTGAGAACTAAAATTAATTTGCAGATCACCCCAATTTCATTCCTGAAGGATATAAAGCAGTTTGTGCCTGTGCCACAGTATGTAAAAAAAAACGCTGATTCTCATCAGTTTAGAGCCCACTTGCTAGAGCAGGAAAAGGAACTTGCTATTAAACCGCCTTTGAAGGAAGGTACGTCAGGGTGGGCTCTCGCGTGCAGGACCGGGAGGGGGGCATTACAATTCTTTGTGGCTTTTTGCGAGTTACAACCAGGAAAGCAGTCATTAATCTAAGCATATTTCCTCTAGTAAGGTAATTTTATGTTCAAAATTTGATAATACAAATATAGAAAAAGTTGTTCAAATGACCTGAACAAATAATTCGCGGTCACTGAAATGGTCCACACTCTTGTGAGGTTTTTTTAATTTTTTAATATCTCACGGTATTAGAGCCTCGCAGCTACAACCCCTAGTATTAATGAAGAACTTGTTTTCTCTACAAGCTTAATTAGAGGGGCAACAGAGCTTACTGGTGTGTATTACTGAAATAATTACATAATAATAATTACATAGAAACTATTTGCTTTTCCACACACTATCACCTCTATACTAAGCTTAGAGAAACCACTTTACGATGGCAAATTAATTCTCCCCTGAAAAAAAAAAAATTGGCTTGAAAATGTTATTTATGAAGAAGTTTTTAAAAGCTAGACATGCCATGAACCAGCCTCCTACTAGGTCTTTGAATAGCAAGCAGGTTCGAATAAAATGTAGCATCGTTTTCGATAATTAAGCATTGTCAGATTAGAGGAGCTTCGGCTTGAATTTTCCTTTGCGAGTGACAGTCTTTTAAAACTTTCCATGCCAAATCATTCAACCTGCTGAAAAACTTTCTTTTTAATCAGCCTCAGCTATTTCACCTCCGGGCCCTAACGCACAGGTTCTCCGTAGCGTTCGGCGCCGCAGCAGGAAGGAACAAGTTGCGCCAAGACGGGAGGCAGCGTTTGCGAGCACGGGCATCCTGGGAACGCTGCGCCGGCGGCTCCGAGCCGCTCTTCGGGAAGCCTCCGGCCGCGAGCTCGGGACGAGCACCCGGCAAAGGTGGGGAAAGAGACACCGGGGGAGGCTGCAGAGGCTCAGAGGAGCCCCCAAGGGGAAAGCAAAAGACAAACCTAAAGATAACGGGAACGTCCTCTGGTTTAATCCGAGCACGTCGCCTCCGCTCCCACCCAGCGCCCCCGCCGGCCTCCTCCTTACCAGCGTGTGCCGCTTCATGTGCTCGCGGCGCGTGAATTTTTTCCCGCAGATTTCACACGGATAGGGTCTTTCTCCCGTGTGGGATCGCATGTGTCTCTTCAGGATACACTGGTGCATGGCTGAAAAGCTGCAGTACGGGCACTTGAACTTCTTTCTGATCACCGTGAACTCGTTGACTGCAAGAGAGCAAGCAAGACGGACAGGTTACTCTCCCAACATCCCAGCACGGCCAGTCTTCCTGCTTAATATTCCACTATTGAATTATTTCACTGTGAAAGCATTTTCTCACCTCTTAACCATCTAAACCTTTTTTAATCCGTGTACTTACACGATACGATTAAAGCTAAGAACTTCAAGTGCTTTCAACAGAGAAGCTTTTGAAAAAGCCAGTACGCAAACATTTAGCAACAGCCATCCACACACATTGTCCAATACTTTTTGAAGAGGAAAATAAGGCTGACAATCTGCTATAATGTTAATTTACTATAATGAATTAGCCTAAATACCATCATCTGAAATTCTAACACGGTTGTTCTTTGTGGAAGAAGTAGGAGCACAACTGCAGGGCCCTCGTAGTGCCACGCAGAACTACCTTACTTTTATTTAGGAAGGGGTACAAGTAAGAACCACTTCACAGTAAGGTATATACACCAGCAGTATTTCCAGGAATGTGCAAACACTGAGGCACATCCAGAAGAAAAAGGACATCCATGACGAACACACGCAACAGTATCCAACTTCCAGCTAGTATTACCATTACAGCACGGGCAGAGAAATACAGGAAGATGCACAAGACTGAATCGAAGCAGGACCCTTACAAGCCTCCTTACAACTCAACTGTATCGTCCTTCATGGACCTTTTCTTGTTTTTTTAAATCATATTTTGCTGGACTGGAAGATGATGAATTTTCTGAAGTCATTCTGACATTTTTGATTCTCTTCTTCTTTTCATCTCTTTGGAAGCGCACTGAAAGCAAACTCAAGGGATACATACAGTATTGACAGCCCAAGGGTCTAATTTGCCAGAAGAATGCACATAGCAGCTGTGTTGGTATTTCCTCCTCCAAACAAAATGAAAGTGCAATATGCAAAATATGGTAGGTGAAAACAGAGTATTTGCTATTCCCTAAGGAAATCCACCCACTATAAATTTGGAAATGACTGTCCACGTGGATATAATTTTTGTCTCCACCTTCTATAACTCTATTTCTTTCCATTAATATGTTAATTTTCACCACTTCTGTCCTAATTATTGTCATTTCTTAAAGCAATGTACTGTTTACATAACAAGCAGAAAAAAAAGAAAGCAAATTCTGGTTAATCATCTTAAATATGCTATTGTATATGTAAATGGCTTCTTTTGGTAAATGAAACAGCGTATGTAAGACAGTGAAGGGAATAAGGGAAATCCCACACCTACTATAGGTTCTGACATACTGAATACTTTGCAGTAACTTTAGATGAATTTTCAAATGTTATCTCCTAGAAAAGCCCTACTAGCCGAATGTACGCTGCATGTTCTCGGTATACCACAGATAATGCCCCAGGGAGTTAAACTGTATTCTGAAAAAAACAGCTACTTTAAAAAAAAAAAGCCCTCCCCTGCTCTTTTAAACTGAGCATGCCTCTGTATTCGGTGTTATTTAATACCCAATTTGTGGGCTTTTTTGTCCTTCTGTTTTGAAAATTTACCTTGTCTTGTATTTGCAATGCAGATGAAAACAATGTGAAAAATAACTACATATGACTCTCGTGTAAAACCAGTGAAAACTACACCACGACGCTGTTGATACTATAAAGCTGGCAGGATGTAGTCAAAGGTGTCTTCACTAGAGGAGGAAATAGTGTTAGATATGTCACTCTTCAACGGACCATTTGTTCTTTTTTCCATCAGGAAATCCAGGCCGGAGATAACGAGCTATGCTGCTTTCAATATAAAGAGAAAACACACTATTTTACAAGGTTTCAAAAGCTGAGCAAGCTTCATATGTTCAGTATTTGGCTGGGGGAATAAATAAAACAGAATTCCATAGGAAGTGGAATTCCTTTTCCTCTTACTAGGAGCAATCTTCTCTCTAAGCCAATACTGGAAAAAAATCCTACAGAATTGTGCTGGAAGGTGCTTTGTTACTGCAGCCACCATTTTAGTGAAAATTCACATTCACTACCTTTTAAATCAGAATAAACCTTTCAACACAAGCTCATCTTAAAGTTTTCTAAGAAGTTTTTTTTTTGTTCTAACACAGAATAAAAGCATGGTTCAAATTTTTAAAAGTTGTCATGATATGAATTTTGTCTTAGCATTTGTTCTGGTTACAAGGAAAAAAAGCCACCACACAGGTAACTGAAAAAATATCCCCTCTGATCAGCAGTTTGAATTGGATCTAATATTCTTTACTCCTAAATTGCTCCTCTGGGCTGCTCAACAGCTGTGGTATTGCTTCCTACAGATGCCTAAAGCATGTTTGTAAAGCAGTCGTGAGAATTTTCCAGCTCAAAACGGGGGGCAGGGGGGAAATCTACTCACTCACTCACCTGGACCATGGCTGCAATAGCAATGACAGTAATAGTGAAAGCTAAGAATATTTTATTCACCTGTCAGTAAAGATTACTCGCTGCAATCAGGTGGAATTTTAAAAGGCTAGTTTAATGTGATAATAGGCACACACACTTGCACCGCTTTGGGAACCTCCACGATAATACTTCAACAGGCAAATTCCAGGCACCATTCGCTTCCCACGGAGACGTCCTAGGGGCCGGGGCTCTGTGCAAGCTTCCGCTGCAGCCTAACAACAACTCGGCTTGTCTGCACACTCCTACCACATATCCAACTTCTTTCTTACCAGATTTTGTTGAAACAACTAGAATATGGAAAGGCCTTCTCTCTTATATTCGCTCCCTTCCTGGGAAAACTTAAATTACAGGAAAAATATTTTTTGCTGCATCTTCTCCTTTGGATAGGATACAGCACCCTCATCTACACAATCTGAGGCAAGGAGCCCACTTTCTCCTATAGGAACATCCTTAGCACGTTTCAATTTTATGACACAAAGCTATTTATGATAAACGTTTCCAGCTTGATCTTGTAACCGCTTGGGTATTAACAGCAGACCCTACGGACAAAACATTTGCATTCCCCAGGATCACCGTAAACCTCTTACTGCGTAGTCTAGACAAGGTAAGCAAGCTGTAAGCTGATCAAGAGAAGTCAACAGGGGTCACACAACCCTCCTTCCTCCAGTCCAAGGCCATCTCCGCACCCCGCGTTGCGGGTGGAGGACACAGCTAGCAAAGGCAAGCTGCTCAGGAAGCCACGTTGACCACCTCGCTCCCCAAGATCTGCCATGGAGCAACACAGCAGCTAGGTCCCAACGTCGGGAAGCAAAAGTGCTTTAGAGAAGAGACAACTACAAAGGACTTCATTTCCTACATCACCAGGTTGTACCTGATCCTGTCGTTTCCTACGTGACCAGATGCCTTCCCCCCTTTACTGCCCCTTACTTATCCCTTCAGTTGATACGTCTGAGCTAGTGCAGAGGCTCAAAAGGCAACTTCAAGCATTAGGTGCAACCACCTGCATCAGTAACAAGCTGCTTCCACACACAAATAGTTATCTAGATTTGTACGCATTTACCCCACTTTAGCAGCATAATTAGAGCGTGTTCACACTGATAAGGTGAGTATTTGCATACCTGACCTGGACAAAAAAGCCCACGTTTGTGTATTTTCAAAGCATAGTTACAAATCCATCATACCATTTTATTTATTTCTATTTATCAAAAGAGATTAAAGCCTTAAGGTCAAACACATTCCAAATCTGTTTCTAACAATATATTCATAACAATCCCCGATTACAATATCCCTCAAGCTTACTTTTGCCTGTATTCATCTTAACTCACTAGAGAATAAGTTTTTCAGCTTCCAGTATGCTTATATTTAAAAATAGTCACAGAACAATTTTTGCAGTTACAGTTTTATTGAAAACTCTTTCACCAAATAGTCATATATTTGATTTTGGTATCTACAAAAGTCAACACCTGAAAAATAACAGCATTGTAGACAAAAAAATGTATTGCAGAGTTAACATTTTCACAGTACTGTTTAAATATATGTGCTTGTAGGCATATATACTTACGAGCAACATACCAACTTTGGTATAGGCATAATTTTTTGTCTAAATGACAAAGTTAAAATGTACAAACTATTGGCCCTACATAAAAAGGCTCATATTAATATTTTATATAGCTTAAGTATAGCAGCATTAAGGTCTAAAGAAATAATCTTTAACAAGATCACCAAGACCATTAACAGTAGCGCCAGAGATAACTAGCTCCTGGACAGGATTGTATGAAGAATAGCACCAAGAAATGGAGAATATAATATAAACAGTGCCATAGTAAAAATCTATGTACTTAATCTCATTAAAATATTTACAAGTGATGTGCGTTTTTTTAAATCAACCCAACAATGCTTGAAAAAGCAGCCTTTGGTATTGTCTTCTCAAGTAACTACTTATTTCACTGAGGTTAATTTTTCTTGGTTTTCATGTTCTAATATTTTTCTTAAGTAACAAAGCTACCACTCTTTCCTCATTTAAAAAAGTAACAAGTAGTTTAAACACCATATGGTTTTGGAAATGCATTTACCGTCCAACACCTTTAAAAGAACCTTTTAAAAATATATGAATAAACTGCAAAAATCCAACAATAAAAAATGGTCTATCAACCTCTAATGAAAATCATTCACGAATTCCTCTGAATCAGAGAAAGCAAAGCATTAACCAAGACATTTGCTAAGTTTGGGTGGCAGAATTTTGGTGGGAAAAAAATAATCTATATTCTATATACTTTTCCCCAAAATATTTTAAAACTATGTAATTTTCAATTTCCATAGGTCAGAAAGAAAACCTTTTAGTGTAATATCTTGTCTTAAAAATGCTGTATTCTAGTAGTGCAATTGGAAGTGTTACTATTGCAAAGTAAATGCGGCTCAGTTCCCCACACCCTCATTTTCTCTCTACGCCCTTCCACGGCACGTGGGCTGCCCACATTCGGTAACTCAACTTTTGGCTTTTGGACCCCACTTGCAAGATGCATCGGACAAGCTGCAAACCAGCTGCCTCCGGAGCAAGGGGGTCCCGGGGCGGGAGGAAAGCTCAGTACTTTGCAATACGTCTTAATGAGAAAGCAGCCCTGGTAGAGAGCAGAAAATGGTCCTGGTTCCTCCCCTCTCCTACAATCCCACGCGAGCAGAAACAACACCGACCATTTGCCAACCTGCACAGCTGAAGCAGGAAAAGGCAGGCAAGAAACACCTAGAAACGATTCACTGATGCCACCAGCTCCACAAATGCTGCCTGCACCGTTTAGCGCTCCGAATCCTGAACAATTCCCGGGAGCGCCGGTGATGGTAAGAGGCAGTGACAAGGGGACAAATGGAGACAAACTGGCTCTTCTCCATGAAGCATTACAATAGCCCGGGTTTGCAGGTGGAAGTACAGACACGCATGCAACAAAGCTTCCAGATGGCAGAAAACAGTGACAAAACTTGCTTCAGGACAAGGGGTGGTAAATGAAATAGGTTCCCGTATTCCCGACTTGAGAGGAGCGAAAGCACTAGTGATCCATTTACTGCCTGATGGAGCTACTTTGTATTTACTCTGTAAACCAGTAATCATGTAGTAATCACTGAAATACTATACTCATTTGCTTATTATGAAGAATTCACAAACTAGCTCTAAGACAATTTTTGTCTAGTTATTCCTCATTATATTTTAAGGTTGTAAATAGCAAGATGCAATTTAACAGTCAAATTTACAATTCCCATCATCTTCCCACACCATTTCCTAACATGACTATACTATTAAAAAAAAAAAAAAAAAAACTATGCAAACTCTGTAAGCCTGTGCTATATTGTACCCTTTGGTTTTAACATTTAAAAAAATCTGCTCCTGATCCTGAAGGTAACACTGGAAAAAAACAGTCAGAAAGCAATTTGATGTATGGAGAAAGGAAAACTCTACTTAAACCTCTATTAGAGAGAGAATGAGTTGATATGACTACAGGAAAATAATTTAATGTTGAATTAAATTCTCAAGTTATATGAGTGCTTTCATATGCAGTCACATATGAACCTCAAAATAGTTGATTCTGCTGAAAATTTTAATTAGAAAACTGTTGAAGTGATCAAATATGGTCTTTCATGAGCACATGTCAATACTGGGACATATGTGTCACATCATGTCTACTATTATGATAGTGACTAGAGTTAAATATCATATTTTGGCCAGCAAATACATTAGAGAAGTCAGATTTATGGCTGATATAATAATGGGACAGAAACTTCCACACAAGAAAAAATGAACAAACATGAAATATGCTGATAGCTATTACCATGTGAACAGAGTCTTTTAAAATTTGCTGCAATTACTTTTGCTGGTGTCTTACTCTGAGTTAGAAAAAAAAATCTAGTGTGCTCCTCCCAAATTTCCAGATAAGACACATTTTGGTCACAACTTTCTCTTCTGGCTCAGCTTTCTCCTACTTCACCTGCTTGCTACTTAAAAGCAAATTACTCATAATCCTTATAAGGATTATAAACTAGACATATTCCCAGGTACCAGTGACCCACAATGACCAAGAAGTCTATGGGAACAAAAAAATGCGCATAACTTCACCAAAAAATTGACTGAAGTATGGTATAGTATAATGATTATATAGGAACATATTCTCCACTCTGATTATACCACCCAGCTTAAACAAAGTGCGAGAACTGAGCCAAACAGGGAAACACCAGCTTCCCAATACTCAGAAACCCAGCCTTGATGCCACATGGCGCTGTCTCCCTGAAGCTCCAAATTTCAGCAGGAATTGGTGGAGCAACGCTATCCCCGAATACACCTATTCCCTCTATAACAAGAACATGGGGCAGAAAGAAACGACAGATCTTTCTCTTTTGGCTTTCCACAGAAAACAACTTTGCAAGAAATCCTCCACTGAAGACCTCAGGCTGTTGAAGTCCCTTTTGTGCATGATTAAGTATTTCTCATTTTTGTCTCCCTGAGATGCAAGCATATTACAAGAGAAGTAACTTCTTTCTGAAGAAGTCAAGAGATTACCTGCGAGTTGCTTTGGTTTTTCTAGTTGTGCCTGGCATGTTAAGGAAAGCAACCCTACAATACACACGGCACGAAAGCTCAAACCGCTGACAAGCTGTGCTGCACGCAGCGCAGCTGAGAAGCACTACGCTTTCAATTACACGACTTTCATTTAACAATTACTATAATCTGGTTTTGTGTGTAAATATATAGCAAGAGGCGCATATAAGTATTTAATCTCTTAAAAAAAACCAAAAAACCCCCGATGTAATAAGATAGGCATTAAGGTAAGTCTTCAACCTTCCAGTAGCAACCATGACTGATTCCCTACGTGCACCATAGCTCACAGTATAGCCTCTTCTTTCTGTTTCAACAGCATACATTCACCGTTTGGCTAACTTAATACATCATTTAAAACAAACTAGAGTCAGAAAATTTAGGGAACTCCTAAAAGTCACAGCCATACTCAAGTATATTTTAAAAAGTCCTAACACATTCAAAGATAATACCTAGTAATAAAATATACAAACCTTGCAACAATTTTGAAGCCCAAATAATATACAACCTGTTGCACAAATGCACAAGATGCATGTCATCCCCCCCCGCCTTTAAATGACATAGAAAACCAGCCTTCATAAACATCATATGGTGCTGAGCAACCCAGCGCTCTCACAGCGCCTAAAACCACCCTGCAGCGACTGAATTGCCTAATGGACAGAGCACCAGACCAGAACTCCGACAACTGAATTCTATTACGGATGCTATTGCTAACACGCTCGCAAGATTTGGTGCGCTATTTTCCCTTTCAACACGGGGAAACATCCCATTTCTTTTATAAAGCACTTTGAGATCTACTGATAAAAAAGTTTAAGGCAATAAGTACACAGTATTACCATATCAATAAAATATCCAAAGTGCCATTATACGGACTGACAAAAGTATCTTTGCACACACATTGCACCACAGTTGCAATTATCAGTTATACAGTATCTGGAACCTGTGCGTTATCAACCTGATCCATATTTGGGACTTACTGTGTTACACTACACCTGTGGCAAGTTTATTTGCAGTAGGAAAACAATGACACAACTTATTTTTCCTAGTTTAAAAGAAATAAATGCCTAGTATACACAACAGTAGTTACACATCCTCAGGATCCTGACTTTGCTCCACACTATCCAAAAGCTCAAACCCTCCCAGCTGGGCAGAGCCTAGGGAACACACTTTCACGTGATTCGTGAGGTTCTTCTGTGTACCAAAGCCCTTGCCACAAGAGAGACACACAAAAGTACGCTCGTTCGAGTGCACAGACATAAGATGCCGGTTTAAGTCTGTCTTGTCTCGAAACAGCTTGGCACAGTTAGGGCACTGCATCTTCTTGCAGTTGAAGTGGATTGTCTTTTCATGCCGATCCATATTCGATTTCAGAGTGAAGCTCGCGGGGCATTTGGAGCACTGGAAGCGAGCGAGCTGAGGGGGAGGCACGCCGTCCGCGAGGCCCGGCCGGGAACAGTCAGCGAAGTCAAGCGGGAGAATCACGGACAAGGCGTGCTCGAGGACGTGCTCCTTCAGCTGGTCAGCGCACTCGAAAACCCGCCTGCAGAAACCACAAACCAGTCTCTTGGTTAGGGCTGAATCTAGGAATAGGCCATCATTGGTTAAGTCCATGTCTTCAGATCTTGAAAAACTTAAATCTAAAACAGAAATACACATACACACGTACAAATCAATGTCTTCTGGTATAGAATAACAACAACTAAAAAAATATTTTTCTCTCTACTTACCTGAGTCAGAGTTATCAAACTGCCAAAGTGTTAAAAACCCATCGTAAGTGGCCTGCAAATGAAAAGCGTACTTAAGTTAAGGCAAGCATTTACAAGAACACGTCTTTGTAGCTAGTGCTTAGACTATCTTATCAATACCCTCACCCCTTGTTTAAGAGAGGTTCATCATTAGACTTGGCAATGCTATTTGCCTTTACAAAATTTTCACTGTTAACAAAGCTTAGTTACGTAGGCCATATTCTGCAAGATTTGATGCCTAAAGACAGTAATCAACATTCCTATTTAGGTCCTTGGTAAAAGTACTCAATTTTCAGTGTCACTAAGCACCTGTAGCTCCCACTCAAGCCAGTGGGAAACATGGGATAGAAAATTTCTAGCAGATGTAACAAAACTGGAAAAATTTCCCTTAGCCCTACAAAAGATACTTCTTTCCGCAGAGAAAAGCCCATAGAAAACAATGTGTGTTCTGCTCAGTTCCCTTTATGCAAAGCTCCCTGGCATTGCTGATTCAAATTATAAATAAAAGCTGATTTTTTCATAAAGCATTTGCAACCTGCCAGCGTGTGGCAGATGGCAACCCTCCATGAGGTAGAGCGTAGGATGCAGTCTGGGCAGGTCTCTCAGAGACCGGGGAAGTGGCTGTTAGCAGCTCCTACCATCTCATTTTTCTGTAAGGTGACCGCAAAGGAAAATCTGTGTTTTCATCCATTTGTTTAATGGGGATAGAGTCTTATTCAAAATACTACAAATAAGAAATACTGCAGAAAGCAATGGATTTTATGTCAAACTCCTGTATTACAGAAAATCAGTCTGCTTCTATCCATATCTATGTAGTTCAAAGAAACCCAAATCCAAAACAACAAAAACAAGCACTAGACAGCTGGGTGCTCAGATACCTTTATGCTATTATTAATATTCTTACATATAATGTTTTGCAAACTAATGGATTTACAATAAAAAGACACATGTACTTAAAAAAATAAATTCAGTTTTCTAAATGCAAGTTCTGTTGAGGTAAGAAAGAAAAGGGTAAAATTAGGACAATGCCAGCTATAACCTCAACAGACTTTTAGGTTTAAAAATAACCTATATTTAAAAAAATTAGCTAAGAGATCAAAGTATAAGATATGGTGGCCTTTCAAGTACTCCTACTCAGGAAGAATTTGATTAAGCAGGTTCCTGTACACTTAAGTTTTTTTGCATTCCCCCCCCACGATCTTACCTGGGTTGAGGAAGGCATCTCTCCTTTTGTCATGGTTTCTGGTGACATTTCACCAGAACAGCGGATCGCAGGGGGGCTCTGAGTGGCAAGGTGTGATGAAGGCAGCGGGGGAGATGGTGCTTCCACTTTGCCATCACATTCGCCCCTTGAACGATTCAAGTTGGTGCCAGGCCCTGGGGAACACAGGAAACGAATCTCACCCACGTGAACTAGCACCAGCTGGTGGTTTTAAAAAAAGGCCTTGAAAAGGCAGAGAACGAGCACTTGCAGCTTATCTTCTGTCAGTGGGAAGGAATGCAGCAGTCTAGGGATGCCAGGCTTTTTTGTTTGCTTGCTTGTTTGTTTTTTAAACCAGCCTCCCCACCCAAAACGCCTTGTCTGTGTGTGATGTACGTGCTGGAGTTACGTCTCACGGCACCGTCACTAAAGAGTCCGTCGGGAGAAAGCAGCACGACGCAGCACAGATATCCAGAGCAATCGCGGTGCTGAAAGACGCTTCTTTGAGAAGTACCATTTCAAATATATACATTGAAATTTTCAGCTAACACATGTACAAGAAACTTTATTCTACTACTAAATTTCTTTAAAATTTAAAGTTTTCCAACCCAAGATTTGACCTTTGTGTTTTATTTAATATAGAACTGTTATTCCTTGATCTCAAAGTGCTTTACAAAAGATGGAAAAAATGTATTACTCTGATTTTATAGGCTTGGAAGTTGAAAGATTTGTACAAAACTAATCCGTTATACCTGACAGTCATTACATTCTAAAGATCTACTGCAGTTAAAAAAGGAAAACAAAATTATTCGTAGAATAAAGTAGAATCATATCCTTTTCCTTACTCTGTAGCAGCAGCCACATGGTATACAATATTCCTCCAAATATGCTGATAATCAGTGAGAAATCTATATACAAATAAAGACTATGACCAAGACTAGTTTCTATACGTTACAAATTGTTAATTAAACCTTAACAAACACTGACTGCACATTGGCATTGACTACATATTGGAATGAAGTATCGAGCAAGTCAGTATTTTTGAGAAGAAGGAAGGCAAAATCAGAAGCAAATATTGTAGGCTCATATAAATTACAATTAAAACTAAACAAGTTCATATTAAAACACTCTATCTCCTAAAGGCTTTTTGCTCCTATTACAAAAGAGCAAGATTGAAACTTTCATGCATACAAAAAACACTCTTTAATGCAGCTACAAATGACAAGTCACAAAGTTTATACTACGTCCCAACACAGTACACTGTGATCTGGGTCACAACAAAGCGTTCAAGTAAAACTGCATACAGGTTTCTAAATACGAACTACCCCAAACCTAACTCTCTATCAGCTATCAAAGGAAATTCTACTCTTGTACCACAGGCTGGATGTTTGATCTACTTTCCTCTGCTTTGATCACAGATTGAAGTCTTGCACAACTTCGTTAAATCTGTTCAAGTGTGATCACTGTGTGAAGCCCACTTTCTGCTGGCGCGCGTATTTTGCTCTTATAATTTAAGGGGAGGACAACAAAATGCCGAAACCCCGTAAACTGAAGATAGGAAACAATGGGAAGAAAGAGTGAATTCATCAGTATTTCCAGTCAGAAAGTGTTACTAGGATTATAGCTTTCTAGGTTGATAGCAAAATTCTTATCCAGCCATCCAAAAGTTTCACTGTTTTTCTGAATCTCACAAAATGATTCAAACCGTCCTGTTTCTGTTAGAGCCACACACTGTGACTCCAGGCAACTTCGAGGAAGCTCTGGGTTGCATTTCCTTAAACAACCTGTATTTTGGCATACAGCAAAGACAAGCCAGTAATCTGGCTGTATTAATTCTTTATTAGCACCTTTACGAAGTTACACAGGTTCCTAAGAAACTACACACTTCTTAAAGCAAAAGTTAAGGTTAATGAACGAGCAATGAAACAGAACAAGGAGAAACAATAAACTCAACCATTCAAAATGAGCCAGGAAGATATACAACACAACAAAAAGGTACAAACATGAATTTTAAAACAATAATAAATGTTTATTTGGTTTCAACAACTGCAAGTATCACAAGAAGAGAAACCACATAAATGATCCATAGTTTGTATGCAAGAACGCAAACAGCATCTGAATTTAGGTTTTGCCTCATTCTGACTAGTATGGTGAGCAACCTCTTTTTTCCTCCTAAATTTGTGTTTGTCTTTAATGAAAAAGATTTTAACTTTTTAATCACAAATTAAAGGTGCTTTCCTTCAGTCAGCTCCGCGTATGGAACAAGATGCATTGGTTTAGCAGTTATCTATACGACTATAGGACTCCCTGTTGTTCAGAGAACTGACAGCTCAACAGTAAACTATTGTTGAAAACAAGCAGAAGGGCAAAGGTTATTATATCTCGTTTAAAATTACAACCGTTCTCCCCTAAATCTTGATTTACCATGTACAAAAATTCCATGCCAAATTGAATACCTTTAACTCCCCCTTGGGAAACCTGACCACTGTGTAAATGTATTCCTTTAATATCGAGTGCAAGTATAAATTATTGGCTTCAGTGAACTGCTAACTAAAAATAAAATATTAGCCGGTTTGCCCAAAAGAAAAGGGCTCTGTGTACCATGCAATCACTTGGACAACAAGCTTCATAGGAATTGCTTCTATAAACAGTTTTAGTTGCAACGGGGTAAACAGGAAAAGCCAAACTTAGACATATAAAGAAGTATGCAACATGCTATTCTGAAAACGTGAAAGGACTCACTCTTTAGGGTAGCCAGTCACCCCAAAATCTGAAACCTTTTTGACTTCCTTTTTTAAACAAGGATGTAAATTAACCAACTCGTTTTTAATGAGTATTAAAGTTCTCATTCTCTTGCTTATACTTGGCAAAAACAGCTAAAAAATGTTCAGCTAAAAAGCCTTTGAGAATTTTATAAACGCGGTGTAACTGTACACAACAACGCTGCCCAAGTTCAGTACCATAAATAAAACACATTGTTAAACAACAAAGCGACTCAGTACAATAGCACGGCTGAAGCTGGAAATGGGCAAACAACCTGCCCTTACAGACAACTCGGGAAAACATGTCAGGGCAAGGAAGCCCGAACTTCTCATGTCCCAGCTGAAAGACATCTGTGACAAGAGATTAGGCAGGTTCAGGGACTGATGATACCCAAGAAGAAATCAGTATTGCCCATGAGTATCGGACACAGGCCCTTTTCCTGCAAAACATCCATGTTCTTTAGATCTCCAACACGCCTATTAAGAAAGTCAGTCTTGATCACACACCATGGAATTTCATAAATTCGCAAAGCCATCTAGCTGCAGGTCATCTGGCAACCGCATCACCCAAATGGCAAGACATTTAACTTTTCCCTTCTGTTTTTAAATTGTTTTGAATGGGTTAACTTTAAAAATACTATACGTGTGTTGCACTATATCATAGTAATACTATACACGTTTTGCACTATATCATAGCAATAAAGTGATGTTCATGAAAAAAAATACCGTTCTGTGCTCTGTTTTCCATTAACTGAATGTTAAGTAATTTCACACATCACATTACCGTTACAATATACAGTGAATTAGAAAAAAGAGCATGAGGTAAAATGAAAACCTTGGGGTAACCTCTATTAACTTTTACAACATCATGAACTATGCGAAAGAAAAATTAAAACTTGGAAGGCTGCAGTAACTTCGAGAGCTATACCCCCGTTAGAAATGGCTCATCAGGATTTCAGACATGTGTAATACGTCCTTCTGATCTCTCACCTCAACTAAGTTTTACTCCGGAAAAGAAAAGTAAATGTTAACACTGCCACTCGAGTCAGTTACTTACTGTATTAGTTCAAAAGAAAATAAGAAAACTATCTAGCGGTTGCAGTTAAGATTAAAGTACATTTTTATGTTTTTTAAACTCAGAGAGAAGGTTCACTTAAAATTCTTTAAATTAGCATATTTCCTTTTCAAATCAGACAAACGAAAACTACCACACTGCTCTTTTTGTTTTTTAAAAAAGAATCTTGTTTACTGTGCTTCTGCCCTACTCCCCTTTTATTTTTTTATATAACCCAGGAGTTAAAATGACTCAACATCCTCAAATTGTGTTTGCAGAAAAAGTGAAAAACACCTACAAAGCTAGCACCAACCTAGGCAGTGGTTCAGATCTCCAGAATTTTATCACTTGCTTTACTGTCATTTTGTACACTGAAAATTCCCATTAAACTCTTTGTCCTTCTGTGTTTAACAGTGACCACAAAACACGAGTCTTATATTAGGGCATCTTCTTCAAGTGATTAAAGTAAACAAAAACCTGCGACTCTGAATAAGGCGAAGACAAAATACATTCAACTCCCCACTTCATCTGTAAAAGTTGTCTCTCACTGGCCACAGCCACATCCCCTTACTGCTGTGAAATCCACAGACCAAATGACCAAAGTTTGTCTCGAGTAATTCACTTTTCCATAAAGATGCGGTAACTGGAGCTCAGCTGAATGAAATTCATGCAACAGTGAAAGCACAGGAAAACCGGGACCTCAAATACAGACCGGAAGGGAACTCCTGAGTCATCCCATCCATTGATGATCTATCACTTACCCCCAGTTATAAATCTATCAAGCTTCATTTTAAACCTAGTTGGTCTTTTGCCTACACCATGCCTGTCTCAGAACTTCATTTCTCAGCTGCTTAGACACCCTCTAATTCCCGGCTTTAATTTATGACCGGTTTCCACTCATTTGTCTTTATGTCAAGTGGTCCTTCAGCTTACAAGTAAAATCCAAAATCCCCAGACCAAGGAAAAGATGATGGATAGAGCGCAGTCCAATCATTATTCCAGTTTATCATGACAGAAGATGAAACCACTAATTTTATCAGTCATGAACCAGAGATTGCAGCACACTGTGCATAAATCATGCCCCCAGCCTCGGACTGCTCCGTAGCACCCACCACCCAGGTGCCAGGGGAGGGCACCCTTTTTGTGGCACCCAGGCCTGGTGATTAAATGGCTACAGAGGATCTCCGCTATTTCATTGCAATGAAGGGATTTTCTTAGCTTAGTTTGAACCATCTCAATCTGATTTAACTGGAGATTATTCAAAAAGCAAACTACTGTGGAAACAAGAGTGTTGCTTTAACAACTCCCTCCCCTCCCCAATATTTAAGCTGCAGAAGAAGGCACAAAACCATTGCTTTTTTTCTAAATCAGACAGATTTAAAAAAAAAAATCGCACTGTTAAGATATGGGAACGGAAAAGAGATACCAAGACTAACGTTATGCCGTGCAGTTATTTCCCTTTACTTGTCATACAATCCCAGTGACCATTAAAAGTTACAGTGTAATCTATTTTTTGCCATCACAGGAAATAAAAATAAAATAATAGATACCTTAAAGTGAACTTTTCACTCTATTTGACTGGGCATATCTCTCAGATTAAACCTTTTTGGCTGGAAACGGACATGGACTAGTCAGAAATCTGTTCTATGTTGTGTCACAAGCTGTCCCATGTATTCGTGTTGCCATCTTTGAAAGCATTATTCAAATACAACATTTACAGGGTTTTTTTTGTGCACCACAGAATCAAACTACTTTACAATCACAAAGATACGTAAGAATGCTGAAATATAAGCTATCCACACATACTGGTACCTAACAGCTGTGTCCAACAGATCACCAGTAGCGAAATACTCATTTCCAAGCACAAGTATAACAAAGCCAAACCTGTTCATTACTTAGAGATGGGGGGTCTAGAAGTAAACATCCAAAACTAAAGATCACGTGATCCACAAAATCATAACCATTTTTAAGAATACAGGAGCACCAGGCAAGCACCAGTCATTCCCCTCCGGTTTTAACATTAGTCAATTTTGAACTCAAAACCTTTGCAGCTACTTTTTTTAACTGAAGGACTCGAATGGTGGTTTGTACCTACCATTTTGCAAACAGGTAAAACAGAAATTTGGTGATAAGTGCTACATGTATACGTACTACATACTTTCATTTATGGCTTCAGAAGTTGACATTAAAGTTGTATCAACAACAGACACAGGTTTCCAAATTTTATGAGAAGTGTGATTAAGCAGAATGTAAAACTGGGTTTAAACGGTTAAGTGGTAACACACCAGGAGACGACCTGTGTTTTCTTTTCTTCTCACTAAAGGTTTCACTTAAAGTATCAGTAAGCAAAAATATAAAAATACAAACTTACGAGATAACGAGTGCGTGCCTTTGGGTAAGTACTCAAAGAGCAGAGAACTATCCTCTCCCAGCATGTCAGCTTTCAGAGACAGCAAACTGTTCTTACTCATGAGCGCTGCTCGCAGGTTGGCGACCGTCGCCGCCTGCAGCGCATCCTCCTTCTCCGGGGTCAGCGGCTGGGAGAGGTAGCTCGCTTCGCCGCCCAGGAGCGCTTCATCCACGCTGGCGTACAGGTCCGACCGCTCCACTCGGCTGTCGGAGCTGCTGGGTTCTGCCGCCGCCGTATCAGCACCTGCGCGGAGACAGACGCCGTCAGAGACCCCGCGCAAAGCCCCGAGGTGGGACACCTCCGCTGCACGCGCGCCCAAGCCACTAGGGAAGAGAAATCCATCACCGCCTTGCGACCTCTTCATGAGCTTTCATTCCCTCCCACCCCCTTTCCAAAAATGCCTCGGGATGAACTTGGCCTTTCGCAGGCTCGACACAGAGCGCGAGGCTCAGCGGTGCCTCCGCACCAGCTGACGCACGTTCCCCCAGGCGGAGAGATGCATGCAAAACCCCCAGCCTATAGCCGAAATGAATATATATAATTTATTTATTCATTTTTAACTACTACAGGAACCTCAATGACTACCTGCATTAAGATTATAGGATAGCATGATAGTACTGAAATTGCTTTCAAACATCTAAGTTCTGTTTTTCCGTTACTTTACTCTGATAGCCCAAAATTTTCATACTTTCATTTCTTTCCCCATGATGAAGGTTCTAAAAAAACAAAAACAAAAAAACAGTAATAAACTGCCTATAACAGTGGACTGCTAATTAGTACAAGTTTCTTGGAGGCATTTGTTTGAAAAAAATACACACTAACCACTGGTTCTCAGCATATACCGGAGGGTAGATTTTATATAGAAGCGATACACTGTAAAAATCAGATTACCCAAGTTATGATGGGTAGCTGCTAAGAAAGTGTATAAAGCATAATGGACTATTAACAAAAAACATCGGTTAGCAAAGCCATACAAAAATGAGAAGACTATAACAAGGTAATTCCTCCCTCGCGTACCTTACTGGAACCTTCTCATTTTTGTATGGGCTCGTATATATGTATGTATGTATGTATTTATTTATTTTCACAATTTTTGGAAGGCCTAATAGAAGAGTCTCTCTTGGTGTGAACTTTGAATCTCTTACAGTCTTAAGTAATTTGTGTACTTTTATCTAAAATAAAGTGATTTGTAGCCATGTCTCTACTCTTCACAAGAATCAACCCCCACCTCACCCCAAGGGTTGTTACCCCATTTATTAAGTGCACATAACAAACTAGAATTAACTAGCCAGGAACACGCTGAAACAAAGTACAGCCAAATACTTCAAAACTCAATCAAGTACATGGCTAAAATGGCTAAAGCCTCCCAAAACATGATTGCCTTTGCAGCATTTGTACTGTTCAAGATGGAGAGAAAACACATCCAAATCCCATGAGAAGGCATTGATAATGAATGATCAGACGGAAAAAGACGCAATTTTTCAGATCTTTAACCCTTTATTGCCTCCGAGGTCAGAATACTTTAAAATCCACTTGATGCAAAAGGCAGCTGTTACAGTTCATAGCGGGGGCATGTGTACAAAACTAACACTCAGCTGCACCCGTTAATACATCTTGCACCGATTCTCAGTGCAAGGAATCAAGATGTTGTCTACGCACCACGCAGCGATAAGCACATTTCTATACAGAGGCTTCTCAGCAGCGCGGCACGCAGAGCTTGCTAGCAAGAAAGGACGGAAGGAAGGAAGGAAGGAAGGATCGCACGCTCACCCTGCCTTGTAGCCTTCAGAACCTTCAAAACCAGGGCAAAACATCAATTTGTACAGCCTTATTAAAAATGCTAATGAGGGCACTAATACAGTGCCTTTCTTCTGTAACCTGAAAAACTGCTAAAGGAGGATCATTATTTTCATCTCCATCTTACAGATGGTACCAGCCACAGCAGATGAAGCTCAAGGTGTCCGGCACGCCAGCGGATCCCGTATCAGCCTCAACGCATCTCCTAGCCCCCAGAGCAAAGCGTTTTAGATTCCTTAACACGTTCAGATTTACTTTACTAAATTGTACTTTACTGCATGTACAGAGGGTCATTACAGCTTGCTGTTAACTTTTTCTTCTTCCTTTAGAAAACCAAAAAGCCTAAAGCAAATAGCAAGGAAAACAACCATCATTAGCAAAGAGTACTCCTACACGTGGGAGATTTGGGCAATATTCAAGGTTGGAGACTGCAGACATGATAGCAGCATCTACGTGAACCATCAGGGATGTTCTCCCTTTGAAGTTATTTTCCCTCCTCCATCTGTGTTTTGTTTGTGTAATCTTATCAGTTTTATTAAATCTTAGCCAAGCAGAAGAACATTTTAATGGCTTTGAATTTTTACATATTTTGTCACACTTCTGTTACAGTGCAAACAGTTAACAGGCATATGTATTTTTTTAAAAGATATTGACGTTTGCTTTAAAAACAAACACTTCCGTATAAAGGGAAATTACGAGAGTTTAAGAAAACACAGCAGCTGTTCCAAGAGGTGGTGAAGAAAGGAAATTCGAGCCCATTAAAATGGTAATTTATCAAACAGAAAGCAATGCTAATACTGCTATTCCTCTGCTCCTCGCCATCTACGCTGCAAAACATGGCGAATAATCCAGGCCAGGGAGGGTGTTTGTCAACAAAACGGTGCTGCCAAATCGCTGGGCAGTAAATCACCTTGCGTTTCCTCCCTTCTGTCTTCGTAGCCAATTGCAGATGCTGATTGACAGTTGCCAGAATCTGCTGCTGCCTGCTGCACATAAACACTAATTGCTAAAACACATGCAGATTAATTGTAACCACAACAAGACATTAAATGTTCCTCAAAAGCCAAGATTAGAGACAGACAGTGAAACAGAGGCTTTAGAGCTTGAAGTATTTATAGCTGAAGTAACCTAATCAAATACACATTACGGCAAAATAAATATCCACTTAGTCACATAATTACTAAAATACTCTCAGCACACCAAAACCCCAAAATGCTTGAAGTTCCTCTTCACAGAGCCTCCAAAACCACTTCTCTCTTTTCTCTAGGATGCAGTTTCTTTAACAAGATTTAGGCAGAGAATTACATGAATCAAAAGTATCCATTACTGCCCAGTAATCTAAATTGTTTATCAGAGCGCTTCAAAAGTATGTAAACCAAGCTTCAGTAAATAAGCTATTGTAATTATTCTAGGCAATGGGTCGTGTGGCAAGCCTGAAATCTTCGTCTAAATCTTATATTATTCATTTTTTTACACCACTGAGACAATCCCTTTTATTGTATGGATTCCAGGCACCATTCACAGGAAATCCTCATCAGTGCAGCAAGTTAAATGTGGGATTAACGCTGCTCAAAAAACCTGAGCTCATTAGTCTCTTTAGCAAATAATTATTTTGCAGTTATTTTATTACACCAGCCTACTTTCAGAAACACGGAAGCTTTAGGAAATCTTGATTAGTTTGTTCACTCAGATGAATAATTTTATTTTATAAAACACAGGGCCTATTTTCACAGTTTTGGCAACAGTACTTGCTATGCATCCCTGACACTGTGAAAGCAACATTTAAATAGTAAAGTTGTTATTTACACATGAAAGCCTGATATCAAAGGACTAGAGGAAGCCCGATGACAAGCACCTTCTCGGAGCTCGCCCGTCCCGGCGGAGCAGGGCAGGACCAAACGCCCTTCCTTGGCCACCACCCGGACCAGGCGGCCTTCAGCAGACCTAGAGACGGGACCAAGACTCGCGCCGTTCCGCGGGGTCAGTAGTGCAATACCCCAAACGCGCACACAGGTGGCTGCTGTGGAGGAATTTACGCTTGGGCAAAGTAAAACTGAACTGTCTGCCTGCTCGGCAAGGGAGCGAGGAGAGACAGGGAACTCGCTCTCTTTGCTACGTTACGCGAAGCCCTAATCCAGATTAGAAACCCCATTTAGCAGCAGGCATGCTGCTATTATCATAAACGAGATTTCACATGAAGACTCCATTTGAAAGCCATATAAACAGATGTTGTCACAAACTCAGACATCAGAAAAACAAGACAAATACAGGGACCTAAGACTGAAGTACTGAATTTGTGCTTGTACCGCTAATTAGAGAGACAAAGTAATATTTTCCGTTGAAAATCATTTAGATATTCAAGGGCCATTTCAAAAATATAACGTTACTAATACAACACCAGTACAAGCGATTTTCCACCAGAAATGGAGATCAAGATGAAAAAGTATTTACGTCTAGTCACTGCTGTCTTTAAAGAGTTTCATAACATAGCTCCATGTTACCATCAAATCACTTTTTACGGGAAGCTATGAATACGCAGAGAGCCTTCCAGGGACCAAAACCTGTGAGCAAGAGCAAGGCATTCATGTGATTCAATAACAAAAAGATAGATGGTTTTGGGTCACGTAAAAAAAGGCTCCAGGAGAATGTGAGTGATCAAAGCGGCTGAGGACATTTTGCAGAAGAGTCATCGAGGTTTTGGGGCTACTAGTCACATTTCTTTAGTTTGAGATAAGTTATCCCATCTAAATAATCTTTCCCAAGGATTCATCATGTACCCAGTGTTTCAAAACATTCTGTCTAAGATTAAAATTTATTGCTGCAATAAAAAGAACAAGACCAGAAACCACATTACAATGCTCACAAATAGCGAGACAAATAAATTAAAAATTTAATTCTACTGTGGGAGCTATATCTGTAATAGAATACATATGTGTTTTAAAACCCACTTCAGTCAACTGCAGTGTATCAGTATCAAGGTCATTACTGATAACAAGTCCTGATTTCCTTTTTTTTTTTTTAAATGAAGTTGTACTATTCAAAAAATGAAGAAGTCATGGCTACCAGTCCCTTGGGAAGAGCTATGAAAAAAATAAAGGTGATGCAGCTTACTAAAAATATGTGAATGAAACATTAAACTTCATAAACTATTTCCTAATATCCAAGAGAAAACTGTCAGCAAAAGCATTAAATCTAGTCGAATGACTGAAAAACACATGTGCCACCTCAGAAAGACCACCTGGTTCAAGGAAATAGCTCTTCCATTTTAAAGGAAGAATCCATTCGAGGACATAAAATAATTCCTTAAGACACAGAATAAATTTTTGTTGAATTTGTTTTCACCGCTTCATACATTTTTCCTTGCTACAGATTGCACTTACACATTACCAAACCATCTCCTCAGTGTCTGCTTCTGACACCACTTATTTCTTGTTTGTACTCTGTTTTTATCTTCCGAGCATATCCCCAGGGATATTTGTCATTGCTATTCTTCTCTTTCCTAATTTTTTTCTACTTCAACTTTTATTCCCGTTCTCTCATATTCAAAGTTGAATATTTTCTAGCAATCTGTATAGAGGACTAATCCCATTGATCAAGGAGAAGGGCGTGAATAAAAGTCATACACGATTACCTAGTCCAGTTGGAATATTGAAAGCAGAAACAAACTCTTCCCCAAGAACTAAAGGGAATGTTCTGCTAGAGCACTATTCCTAAATATTGTTCTTTTCATTACAATCTCAAGGTAAAAGGAAATAAGTCATCTGTCATCTTCTCTTCAAAGTCCCTTTCCGTTTGGCGGAAACGCAAAGCGGCACTGTTTCTCCCTCAGCCTTCAGAGCTTGCAGGGGGACAAGGCCGCGTGACAACCGCCTACCAAATCAAAGCGACTCCAGCATCAGAGAGGTGGAGGAAGTCAGCCAGCAAATACAGTAGTCCTTGAAAGGACTGCAACAGGATTTAGCTTACCGTTTACAGCCAAAGCTTTGGGCCTGTTTCTGTAAGTTCTCTTTATCGCCCTGGGAAATTTAGAAAGGCTTTTAGGAAGCCTTCCAAACCTGTCCTCGACTCTCTGTGAATTTAGTGCTTTTCCATAAAGCATCAGCCGTTTCTCCAGGCACGCCTTTCTGAACCAGAGGTTATCGCTGCTCAGCACCTGGAACGAACTCATTAGATCTTTACGGGTCCCTCTCCCTACAGTCTCCAAAGATAACAATGCTCCAAGCCACTCTTTGGACTTCCTAATACCTCCCTGCCATGAAAAGTGTCCCTACCCTTTCTGTATAGTACACCCCATGGCACAGCTCCAGTACCTGTTCCAGCAGCAACTTAAACCTTGAGCAACTTCAGCAGAATGAAAGCCCTTGTCTTGCAGGTTTCACTAATATTCTTTCAACCTGAGATTATGTCCACCAGCACCAAAAGCCAGCCAAAGTCTTCGGCTGCTTGCATTTTGTGGACACTCACCAAAGCCAGGGGTGACAGCAAGATCCAACAACTATCTGGAGATGACTAAAGTAACACTGGATAATCTTATACTCTACTCACACTTAGAAAGACCTCCCCCCCCCCTTTCCCCTACTTCTCTTTTTCAGGCTTAACAAAGCAAGCGCTCTCAGCCTCTCCTCGTACACTACATCCTCCAGCCCATCTTGATGGCCTCTGCTGGGCTTGTTCAAGCTTGTACTGGGGATCTCAAAACTGGACCTAGTACTCCAAAGGTGATCTTGGCTCCCTTGACACGTTAGCTGTGCTCTTAGTAATGCAGCCCAGCACGCAGCTGGCCTTTGCTGACGCGAGGGCCCACGGACTCATGTTTAGGTTGTTATCCACCAGAACACATTTTCTGCAAAGCTGATTTCCTGCTAGTTGGCTGCCAACCTATACTGGTGCCTGGGGTTATTCTGTCCCACCCTCAGGACTTCACATTTGTCTTCGTTGAACTCATGCTGTTTCTGGCAACAGTGCCCTCCGGCAAATCGTTCCTCCCAGTTTGGTGTCATCCAAGAACTTGCTGAGGGGGTACGCTCCATCCCATCGTCCAGGCTGCTAATGACCACAGTAAATGATATTGCCCTAGTATCTCCTTGTGATGAATGCAGGCACCTGGGGTGGCTGTTTAGGGTCTGCTTCATGCTAACATTGGATAACTTTTAGCGTGTTGGCAAACGTAATATTTTGTTTACAGGGACTAGGCGCCAACATTAGCAACTTCTTCCCCCACCCCAAATGCTCATTCCTACGTCTTCCCCTGCTACTCCCTCAGTTGTACCAAGACTATATGTATAGTTGTGAGGTGAACTGGAGACCAGAACTGATATATGTTAAAAATAAACTAGTTTATTTAAAGAAAAAAGTTATTTTTAAACCCAGATCAGTTCCCCAATCCGGTTCACTACATGGTTGTACAAACATTTGTACCGGAACAACTGCAGGAGAGTGTGGGGGTGGAAATAAGTACTACAGGAAAGTGGGAGCCACTTAAACTGGGCATTTCTTTCAAGGACACTGCTAAATTATGGCCTGAGCTGAATGCTTTTGGAAAAAAACTTGTGGGAATCAAAGACTTCCACATTTCTGAGGTACTTCTGCCTATTTGTATAGAACATCTCAACAGATCTGTCTGACAGTGGATTTCATTTAAAACTTCAGGGACGATGTTTCTTATACAAGCTTAGGAAAGTTCAGCTCGACAGCCGTACGTGAAGAAGATTGCGATCATTTGTTAACTCACAGGAAAGAAAAGCTTTCATTTCCAAGTGTTTGTTCTCGGTATAAGAAAAAAAAGGAGCACTAAGGTGGTAGAAAAATGACACTTTTGCCAGCTGCTAAAAATCTCCTTTAAATTGGGATTTCAGACACCCCCCCCTTCTTTGTAACAAAATTTTTTTCACAAACAAGAAAGTGTTTCATAACTTGCTATTTGTTAAGCAAAAGCTAGCATTTTCACATACCACAATATTTATATAGAGAATTGATGCCCTTAATTATATTGATTTTGATTAGAGCTCTTTTCACTAACTTAATAATATACACACAGATATAATGTGTGCAATACATTCCGAATAAGCTCCAATTTTGTAACTCAGAATACTTATTAGGCAGATATACATGCCCAACCACAACATTTATTCTCATTTAAAACTCTGTGACAGTAAGATGTCTTAAGTAGATCCTCATGGGACCTAGAACATTATTTCCTTAAGACACCCCCTTCCCCCCACCCTTTCCAGGTTTGAGTAGTTCTACTGCAGCTTCTCCACGGTGGTTCAAACCAGCGTGACCTGCACCGTCTGGATTTGAGTAAGTCGCTGAGAAATACCTTCTTGCGCAAGACTGCAAATTTCAGATGCTGTTAACTGTTTCTGGAAGGCTCAAGGGGAAACCCGTTGAGCTTGATAGACCAAACTCCCCATTTAGTCTATCTTGCTTATAACTCCAGGAGGCTTCGATGTTCTTTTGCACAATCTTTATGAGAACACGCGGAGCTGAATCCTCAAAACAGAGTTTAAAGTCCATGTCAATTGAAAGGTAGCATTCATAATACAGGCTTGAATATGATCTACAAGCCTACAACCATGCAATATTAACAATGTAGGTATTACCAATAGCAACAGAAACATTTTCTTCTATTTCTAGAATAGAATTTCTAAAATGAAGCAGTTCAACACAAATATGGCCTATTTTTATACTAATACTTCTGCAGTGGTTTTTTAAAAGAGCAAGCATATCTGAAGAACTTTCCTCAAAACAATAATCAGCATATGGAGAATTAACAGGTATAAACCAGAAAATTTCCTCCACTCCCCTAGGTAACTGGAACAACAAAAAAAAAAAAACCACCCCACATTTTTAGCTTATCCCAAAAATACTTGCTTTTCTGCCAAAAAATCAGATTCTGCAGATTGTTTTCCGTGGGCTGCGTCAGCCAAAGGAGGTCCCAGCCCCAACCCCAGCTGCTTGTTGCCACTCTCCAGCTGCCTGTTAGTGATCCCGACTCGACTTAGGCAGGGCCACAAGGTAAGTCTCATCAGCGAGCCCCTCTTCCCAACAAAAGACAGCATAACACAATACCCAGTTTGAAAGAAGGGGAAAATGGTTAAACTGTATGAGTTTATTATTCCGATTTACAATAGTCTCAAAAAGAATTAAGGGGTCATTGTAGGAGCAGGAATGAGTGGCCAGTGTAGAAATACCTTGAGCCAGCTCTTTTATTTCCCCAAAACATGCAGAGAATTGTACTCTAACTTCAAATATACTATCACTTAAAAAACAAACAAACAAAAAACAAAAAACCTGAAGCTCACTGTAAGCTTAACCTCTTTTTTTTCGAGTCTCATTACTTATGTAGTAAAAGGTAAGAAGTACTATTCTATGCTGCTTTTCAGTACAGAGATTCTCTTTCTGTACTTCTGTACGTGAATGAGATGCACAAACAGGAACAGACATAAGCAGTACCATTAAATGATATAAACACTAATGCTCATTATACGACAGGATGCCGAGCTGTTATAGCCTTTTGAAATCCTCTAGAATAAATATTTGCTTTTCGAAACAACCATCAGTAAGAAATCTCAAAACTCAAATCCGAGACCACTATAGCAAAATTAGTTTTCTTTTTTGATTCTGAGACACTGCATCTAAAGAATGAATTCCTACTTACTGTGTTCGAACACACGCGCAGCGCTTCAAATAGGAAAGTGAAAGTCCTAAGCAGGGGTGATATCACACAGTAGGATCAGAAACTTATTTATGTTAAAATTCTAAAACCTTTCTGATTTCTCATAACTTGTAAGTTCAGTAAAGAAACTAAAAACGGTAATTTTTTTTTTTTTTTTTTGAGAAGTGAGATACCTGTCAAGATGAGACTAATATAACCTTTGCACAAGGAGCAAATAAAATGGTGAGAAAGGCACTCGAGAGGGGAAGTGCCTCTGATCTCTGTAGCTAAAACAGATCAACAGAATCAGGGCTGTTACCACAGGGAGGAGGAAGAGGAGGAGGAGGACGACAGCTCTGGAGCCTGGGGAAAATGGAATGCAGGGTGGGGAAAGGAAACAGGCCCAGAGCTTTGAGCTAAAGCTGGTTTAGGGTGGAACCATTTTAAAGCCAGGGTGTAGCCAGGGAATAAGCGTCTGGGTTTAAAGTAATGATTTTACTTTCCAGACTTGAAAATAACCTGACCTAACCCTTTAATAACGGAAACTTAAAATAGTTATTCCTGTGAAAATTGCACCTTAATAATTTCGCTAGCCTATAACTGCAGTTAGGTGGAGAACGCAAATTCTTCGCTGAGCAGAACATTTCAGCAAAATTCAGCGTACGGGCACAGAGGTCTTTTTGCTGCAACTAGCAGCGACTTACATACGGTAAACTGAATGCGTTAGGCACAGGAAAAGAGTAGCAAAGACAGTCGAGAAATCCAGGCAGCCTCGGGAGCCAGTGGAATGCAGAACACGGGCTAAGCTGATTTCGGTGCTAAGAAAGAATTCTGGGGGTGGCACGAGAGCACGAAGCTGTAACCCCTCCAGGGCCGGCTCCCAAAGGAGACCTGCCATCACCTGCTGCTGCTATTGAAGGTGCGGCATTATTTCACAGTTTAAGATCATCATTAAAAGCCACTCAGCAGTAGTGAAGTAAATCATAATACCTTGCACCAAAACTGTGACTTCACAAAAAAAAGAGAGGGAAAGAGGTAGTAATTATTTTATTTTTCAAGGTGGGAGGCTATTGAAAATTTACTAACACTTATCCTCAAAAAAACCCAAAAAAAACCCAATACCTTCATGAGAAGCTGAACATTTTTGGTAGCTTTTTATATTTACTGCAAAAAGCAGACACTTGCTAAAAGAGCATCTTTGAACACTTTGGAATAATTTCAGATGTCTATATGAACACACATACTCCACATTCTCCTATAGGTTCTTTGCGTAGGAAGGGACTGATGAGCCAAATGGCAGAGACATTCTCTGACTGCCACATACACAGCACAATTTGGGAAGTCAGAAAACAGTTCAACTCCCTTTCTTCTCCAGCTAACAGAGATAAAAGTCCCTATTTAAGGAAACTAAACTGGAGAGTTATACCTTAAGACATAATAAAAATGTGCATTGAAGAGGGATAAAATTTTCTGCAGATGGCTGTTCCATATTTGAGTGGACAGGTTTAATTTTTGGTCTCTCCAGGTTCAGAAGCAATGCATTTTTCCTTCCTCGGAGAGAACTTCTACAAAGATTTCAGTCTTTTATTCTTACATGTGGTTGCCTCAGGCACAAATTCTTCTTGAATATCATGTCAAAAGAAATGGTCTTCCATTTATAGAGAATATGAATTGAAAAAAGTAGTTTTTGTCACCAAATATACTTCATTAGGTATCTGAGGACTACTAATCATAGTACAAAAAGAAAACGCCTCTGTCACATGCGTAGTATATGGCTGGTTCTTGAGAAGTTGAGACATATAGCAACTGGAAACAGAAAACAACACCCAAAAGCAAGTTTTCATTATTTATTTACAGAGGCACGTGAGAGAAATCAATAATAGTAAGCTGCTGCTGATACAAGTTTCTTTGGTATTATTTAGGATTTAAGGACTTTAGAAAGGTATATCATCATGTAAAACCTGAAGATTATACAGGTTTTGCAAAACAAAACCTTAAAGAGTTCCTTAAATAACTGGCTCCTGAATACAAACAGCATGCTCAATTTTTTTCTCTTCTAATTATTCAAGGCATTTATTCCACTACATGAACTAATATACTTGACATATATCACAACAGAAACAATACAATTTTCAGTGTTAAAAAGAAAACACGCGAGATGACTAGGAAACTGGGGTTAAGAAATGGTTTTGCAGTAACTTAATTTCTTCAACAGTATCTATTGAAAACAGATTTCACTGCACAGTAGCTTGAACTACAGAAACCACCAAACAGCAGATGATTCACCAAACAATGAATGGGCGAAATCTGCTTACCATACACCTAGGGACACAGAGCGAGTCGCTGCCACATTTGAGAGTCGCTACAAAACATTGTAAACATGAGTTTCACAAAGGCTCCTCTTCTAAACAGGCCTCCCTTCTCCCTAAAGGGAGCGGTATGAAGACCTACCTACCAGCTTGCAGCCAACACGCTAACTGAAGAAAGCGATTTGGTACAAATGTTTGCACAAACCAAAGGCAGCGATAGATGCACAAGTGTTTACAATGCACATGCAGTACGTAAACACCACCCAGGAAGCATCTAACTACAGCAAAAGTAAAAACCATTACCTAGTTCTACCAACTAGCCATGCTACATCGCTACCACATTAGCACAGTTATGTATTTTTGATGGGCTAGCAAGGAATTTCTTGTTTTGTATGAGTAACCCCCAACTTCCTAAGGGGGATAGAAGAAATTCCTGTCCCTTGCAATAACAGATCTTGCATAGAAGTTGACAAAAATCTGTGCTCGAATTTTGTCTCTAAAGGCAGTGGTACAAGGTCAGGATTTGAAGACTTGCATAGAAAAGGTTAAAGGGTTACAGGAAGCCTGACAGCTTGCTCAGAAAGAGACCTTCTTACAAGCATAAAATCATCTCGTAGTAAGAGAAGGCACACGTTCGGATAGGTCCCGGGACCTCACCTGCACAAAATCAGCTGCGAGTTCATCTAGACAGAGCTGCTCCTTGCCTCACTGTAGGCTCAGTGTGTGATAAAACCACTAAGCACCTGTGCTCACCCACTGCTGGAAACTTTTTAACTCTGGGTTTACATAAATCTTGAAGTTCTTCTTGAATACTACTGTTACAGAAGGGTTTCAAAACATATCCCGCTAAATTCACTACATGTAACCAAAGGAGAGCAAAAAGTTCCCAAATTGCATCATCTAAAATGACTGTTCCGATTTGTTTTGAGAGTAATTAGCTTCATTACATAGCCAATTGGCACAAAAATTACTTGCAGCTTTAGGGTGCAAACATTCAGATGATGTGTGGGAGTATTTCCTTAGAAATAGATTCCTGAATCGCAACTATGCTTGAAGTAAAACATTAATAAAACCATCAATAAATTCTTCAAAAGACATCCCCCCACACACCATGACCGACAGAACTTTCCATTACACAAAGAGGCAAAAAAACTGCAACATTTTGCTAGCTTAACAGCTCTTCTAGTGAAGATAACTGCTCTTTTCAGTGTGAGCCTTTTAAACACCATCAAATTCCATAGTCCGAATACTCAAACTTTTTACCAGATCATAAGTTTTATCTAATGTTATTGGAATAGCAACCTAAGAAAAAAACAAGATGGCTCAAAACTAAAGACTATATTAGAATTTCACGATCAACTTTGATATTGAAACCAATAAATGGATGAGTAATTTGTTTCTTTAGAAAACCTACCAAGTTCAAAGAGAGAGAGTAAAATGAAAGGTAGACTTGTTATTTCAGCAAGTCTGTGGAGAAAATTCCTCTTTACTCAGTTATGAAGAAAGTTACAATTTATAAAAGCCCATTCTTAAATTTACCTTGAAGAATTGCTACTCCAAGTAAATGTTGCTAGGTAAGGAAAACATAATGTTTCATACACAGAATAACACAGTGACATCCTGACCAACCCAAACACCATGAGGAAGGGAAAAAAAAACAAAACAAAACCCAAAAAACCACGTTTTATGCTAAATAGAGAATACAAGTTAGTAAATTGGCAATAGCATGAAAAGATGGTCCCCATCCAACACTGTTCTCTCTGCAGTCAGGAAGCTCTCAAGGTGGATAGCATGGCAAAGATAACCAAGGCAACAAACTGCAAACTCATTTAAGCCCGAGATGCCTCTACAGATTTAATGAAGAGCCTTGCACCACCTTCATGCTTGACTGACATCGTCCTGTAGAAACTTAGAGCTTAATCACATTCTCAGTGTAGCATCTCGACTTAGTTCAGATTCTTTCACAAATCTTATTTGATCATTCTTCCTTGGAGGAAGCAGATACACTCTTCATGAAGACGCTAAGAACCTGTGGCTATTTCCATGATACTAGATTACCATTAACAGGATTACTCCAGACACTTCTTTTCATTTTAATCTGCAGCACGATCAAATTCAAAGACTCTCAGCAGTCCCCCACCAGCATCTGGAATAGAATCAACTGAACCAGAAAGAACTTTCTTTTCAAGATAAAATCTCTATCTGTTTTAGGCTCCATTTCATCAAATTTAAGTACAGTCTACTTAAGTATATGGGACACTTTACTACATCCTGCCTGTATTGATAAGAACATCTGTTTCCCACTGAAACAAGCAACACCACTAAGTGTAAACAAGCTGTTAGATGTTTCAAAAGCAAAACAGATTTTCAATCTGTGGTTACTTGTAATGGTTACTTGCAGCACCCACTTTCCAAAAATGTTGCTTACATCTTGCTGAAAGAAAGACCAAATGATTATCTTGCACAGTTTCAGGAGAAAGACATTAGCACTGACGTTAAGATGGACTCTGCTAAATCTGCTTTCACACTGCCAGAAGGCCTGTGTTAGCCCTCCAGCACACATTTGCAAATGGTACCCAAATTATCCCATAATCAGGGCTTTTAGACCTAACAAGCAGCATGATAAAACCACTGAATAGACCAGAAAAGGGAAAGAGTCTCAAAGAATAAAAAAAGTTCTAGGTAACTCTTTTCCTCTGAGCTTATTTACCAAACAACATTCAACACCCATTTCCTCGGCAAAGGAGTACCTTTTTATCTTAGCTATGAACAACACGGATAGGGACCCTTTCAAATAAGCGAGGGAACAAAGAGTCTTGGACTATGATGTTTGTCTTAAGGAATTAAGCCTGACACTATTAAATTCAAAGCTAATTTTAAACTGAAATTTAAAAACCGAAGCGCACAGCCACATTCCAAATCCTCATTACACACTACATACGCTTGCCGTTACCCCTTTGTACACAAGGAATCGCCTTTCCTCCACGGATGGGAGCTAAGTCTGCAGCACCCCTCGAAGGAAAGCGGGGAACCCGGGGTACCACTGCCCACGCAGAATCCGGTAGCCTAGCAACGAAGGAGATGGAGCAGTTTGCAAGACGGTTGCTTCCACCTGCTGGAGATGGGAAATATTAATGCGAGACAGAAAGACCCTCCTGCCTGCGGAGAGCAGGGGAGCGCTGGTTTGGGGGGGGGGGGCAGGGGTGCTTTGATTTCCCTTGCTGCCTGCACACTGAAAGAGAAGCAATCTCACCCGAGTGACCAACTCCACTCGATTTCAGCCAAACCACACATCTGCGGGGACGGGCGCACGAGAGGCTTGCCACTTCCAAAATGTTCAGATGTAAACTAAAGCTTAACGTGCACAGACCTCAAATCCTCCAAAACCATTCTCCCTTCCACTCCCCCCCACCCCCAAAGACAAGAGAAATCAGCCTGAGGAAAAGGAGGGTTCCTGTAACCGTAGGGATGCTGGAGTTCCCCCACGTGTGCGGGAAGGGGCTCCCCGACGCCAAGTCGACGTCCCCTCGTTCTGCGAGCGCAGGCCCGGCAGTGCAGAGAAGCACACATCTCTGCATCCTTCAACAGGGCAGAAAGGAGAATCTCATCTCTGCTCACCCCTCCAGCTGGCCAACATGGAGAAACTACGGGTAGCTCAGTCTCCAAATATCCCCTTTCTTCAGCATGGTTACTTTTATGCAGAACCCCACTGCTCCTAGAGTAGCAGCCAGATACGGGCAGGCCACTATGAACGTAGATAGCCCCTATCCTTGTTATTTCTGGCGTTTCTCTCATCTTGGACAGGGAGAAGTTAACAGCTATTCAGTTTTTCTTTCTGCTTTAATAGCACCGACGGAACATCAAAATTATTCCCCCAGTCACCACCACTCAGTTTCCCCTTTCCCGTCGTATGAAACACCTCTTTAATTGGAAACTATTTAAGACAAGATTCRGAACAAATAATTTGATTGTATCTGCTGATGCAGCTGTCTCAGCACTGCACTGAGTCAACCCCAGAAGCCATCTTCCTCTCAGCCACAAACAGTTGTAAAGAACCAAAGCCATTTCTATTTAATTCCTTAACAATTAGGAGTGAAATGATATAGACATCATTCATCTTCCAGCAACACCAYCTCTTACATTTTGCACAGTTTTCAAAAGCATAATTTAAAGAAACTCAATCTATGACCAGTTTTCTAAGATTAGTGTTGCAGTTCTGCTTCTGTAGTAACTCCAACATGTGTGGCTTGCTTCATATACCTGTCAAAAAACAAACCTCAGCCAGTGTGTTTGAGCTGTTTTTATGAGATGTTGTGAAAGTGAAAAGTGTTTGTGTGTGAATAGCATTTCAGACAGTCAATACTGAGTCTTTACTCAACACAGTCCCAAAATACATGCATTATAAAAACAGGACTTATCATAAATCATTCTTATTTTAAGTTATCTGGCATCTTCCTTCTAACCAACGTTGTTTAGATTTTATCACCAGCCAATTAGAATAATTACAGGCAAGCTTGCTGCAGCAGATAACTGTAAAAGTAACATAATTAAAGATATTTGTAGACAGTTACCCATTCAATTAAATATCAATGAAAGCCAAATTTGACATTCATATATCAGTACGTAAGCAGCTTAAAAATCTTTTTTCAGTACTTAAAGACTGTTCAGGCTTTCAGTACTAGTTATATTGCTTTTTTCAATCTAAATTTGACAACATAAGGGTATATAATCTCACACACCCTTCCCCTTGCTGGCTAACATTCTGGTATGCAACGAAACACAGGTTAACTCATAGCACAGACTAAGATCTTCAAGTCAGCTTATGGGAGTTTAATACCACACTTCCCCGAGAGTCCTTAAAAAAACAAAACGCTATATCAATAGCATTCTTGGATCTAAAAATAGGCAGCGATTAGCAAATCAAATACAAGAGTTATCTTAATTATGAGACAGAAAAATAACTACTGAAGATACAAAAAGAGTTCAGAGAACATTTTTCTCCTTGGTTACACTTTTGAAAAAAGAAGTCATTCATCTCAGACTACAAGTAGTCAAACATCAAAATACATTTTAAGCCTTAGAGCCTCACAAAAACATTATTCTTAGAGCTACCAAACACTTTTCTCRCTATTACCAGCAACAAGCTATGGTAGCTTTATTCTTGAGAAAGTGACACCTGAATATCAGACAGTACTGAAGATAGTATCATTAAGACTCACTAAATTACACCTATATGTGGTGTAATTACTGCATCAATATACTATGCAAGGAAAATTCTTCAACCTTGACAAAGTGTGATGAGTTTGCACACCTGCTGAAAGAAGTTCCAACCTTTTACCTCATTAATTCTGATAATTATAATGATGTTTCAGGGGTGATTTAGGCTATTCTAGATTCAGGGCCAGAGCAAAACCACCAAATTCTTTCACAGAAGAACTAGCCTGCATTGCTGTGACACTGAAGTGCCTAACTGAGCTGTACAGTGCTTCCATCAAACAGCTGGCAACATAGATTTCTACATTTTTCTGTTTCGGATAAGCTAATATATTTCAGAGACTGATAAGATCGTACCACAAACAGATTTCGTTAACTCTGCATTGTTAGTGCCAGGAATGAAAAGCAAAAGAACAACTTACTTGGGTCTCGACTGCTGTATGGCCATCCTGAGGCAGGTAAAAAAGATGGCATTGGAGAACTTGCCCTGCTGTCATCCTCTACTTGCTGCGTAATATGACGCACAGTTTCTTTATTTTTTCTGTTCTTTCTGCGTCCAGTGGGTTGCCAGCCATCCCCCACACCTTGCTCTGAGAAAGCATTCTGTATTGCACTATCCTTGGCGGAATGTAATTCATTTCCTCCATAATGTGATGGCGAAACCTGTTCCTCTTTGATACGTAAAGACCCATACCCCATGTCACTAGACCAAAGAGACTGGGATGAAATGTCTTCGTGGCTGTCTGTTTTTGGTTCTTGATCTTCTTTTCCATAACTACTTCCTCCTTCGTGGCAGCTGGCAATGGCTGAATCTCCAGAAGAGTTTGCTGGACTTGTACGCCGAGCTAACCAGGGAGATATACTCCTCCCAGCCACAACTGCTGAAATCAAAGCATCCGTACTACTGCTAGAAGGAGCTCCAAGTTCATAATCAACAAGGTCATCTGAGGCATCAGACTTTATACTTATGTCAAGAGCTGCTTTTATGAAATTGTGACAGGCTTGTACAATATCTGTCATTTGCAGATAGCTAGCAGCTGACATCACCTCAATGACGTTTCTGCTGGTCAGCGCTAGGTGTGCAGAATACATGAAGTCAATGATTGCTTTAAAGCCCTGTGCAGTTACAATGTCTAAATGAGTGACTGTGGCCTGGTCAGATGTTTTCTGTACCTGGCAGTACAGCGTTTTGAAGTAGCGACTACTCCCGAGCAGAACGTTTTTGTGAGCCTTAAATATCTTCCCCTCCACTATAATGCAAACGTCACAGAGGATGCCATGTTGTCTCTGCTCATTAAGCTCACGAAGCAGGTGACGGTAGTGGGAAGCAATCTCCATATCTTCCTTTCGGTTATTCATTTGGAAATCTTTGTGTTTCCTCTTCCACAAGTCCTGTAAGGGGAAGAAACTGACAGTATTACATCAAAATCAGAGTCCACAGACCCTTTTCAAGGACTAAACAAGACAAACCAAGTTGTAGCAAATTAGGTAACTGGTCCATCTTGAAAGAATATCACAAAATACAACCGCTGCCTAGAAAGACTGCACATTCATTACAAGATGCAGCTTATTTATACTGGACTTAAATAATTTACATTAAAAGGGACCAGATTTGAAGCTCAGTCCCCCAGTGCCTCATAACACTCCAGAATAATGTTTCTTTAAACTACTACAGACTCGCAAGAAAACCTGTCTTAAGTTACTTGGGTAAAATGGCTGTCAGTTTTTACTGCTTGGGTTCAGTAAAGCTTGGTTTAAAAAGGAGTACTGCACTTGAAACCATGCTGATGGATCAAACTATTGAAGAGCATTCTGAAACGCAATTTCCTCAAGGGGAAGAAGCAGGACGCATAGCACACTGAATAGCTAAAGTCCTCAAACAGCAAAAGCCAATTGAAACCAGCTATTTCCTTTGCTGTATTGCGACTGAGGGGCTAAAAATACCGGCTTTAAGTCAGAAGGGCAACAGGCAAATCCAAGACCACAGATCACAAATTTTAAGTCCCCACCCAAACTAAATTGGCAATGGATCAGAACTATGAAATTAATGTTATTTGAAGCTTAACTACTTATTAGCACAATATTTTTAACTTCACAATAAAACATTATTTCCATGCCTTTACATATCCAAGTTTACCCCACCATCACCCAAAGATGATGGGTAGGGAAATTCTAATAGTCACCTAAACATTCATGTTTAGGAAGGATGCTTCTATGATCAAGAAAACAGAGCATCCAATCAGGCTGATAAGAATTCATAGACCTTTGATCACCTTCCAGAAAACTTCACAATATGCTCCAACAAAGGCTAGTTAATGCTAGTAGTATGGCAGAGACTCATATCTTGTAAGTTATTTCTAAAATTAACCTCCTTGGACACTTCAAAACAAAAAAAGTTAACTGCTAACTGTAATCAATAGCACGAAAGTTTTCAGAATGAACTTTATCTTGCCTGCAAAGTACAAATACGAGACAAGCAATGTATCACTATGGACTGAACATATATATCACATTCCATACAGTATTCAATAAGTCACTCCTATCATGCAGTTTAATTTGCTGTCCATTCAGCCTCTATCAAAAACTTACTGTCCTTCCAGTCTCCAGGATAATCCTTCACTGACATCATGCACATCAGTGCACTCCGTCTCTCAGGCGAAACACCTTCAAGTTCAAAACACGCAAAGCATTTGCTACCAAAGGAGGCCAGCAGTGCCAGAGCAGACTCGGGAAGTACTTTTCACTACACCGTACCTCAGTAGGTACTAGCTTTGTAATTCCATACTCACCTTTTTTATTTCCAGTTTTATAACTTCCTTGGCATAATTTTTGCCATTTTACCTAGCATACACCACTTATTTGAAACTTAGTATCAAGATTTATATACCCTGTAGCAGTAGTTTAAGGTCCAACTACTTAAGAGCATTGAGTTGCCATACAATGTACAGAATATCTCCCCGTTTCTTTCAAAAGCTTAAAATTTGTTCTGATATAGTAAGCTCCACCTCTAAAAATGATATGTGGGTCCACAACTTCCACGCTCTGAAGGTGGCTGCCACAGCTTCATAACGTCTTTATGCTTGAGAGAACCACCTATTAAGGGAGAATGACAGTTCAGTTTTGTCTTTATTCCAGAAACCACTACTGCATCTACTTTTAGGAGCTGAAGAGTCAGCCTAGTCCCCTCAGGAAACATGAATTGCCACATAGGATCAAATGAATTGTCTATCATCCATCCTGTCTTCAGCCGCTGCCATATCCACATGCTTCAGAGGAAGATGCAAGAACYTCAGAGCATACAATTATGGAGTGACCAGAAGGTTTCAAAACTGGCACTTCCCTTCGCTGTTCCTTTACAGGTCTTAAAATCTATATTCCAAGGCAGATCTCCCTGAAATTGGTTGGAAGAAAAAATAGCTCCCTGCAAGGGTAATTTTCCATTCTTCATTTCGGTACAGATTAGCATCAAGAGCATTTGTCAATATTTTCATCAGCTTGTGTGAGTTTATGCAACATCTTTTCTTGGACTTCTTCCTGAATGTTTTCCACCTTGAAATTACACCATCCCCATGGGATTTTATTTCTCTGCCATTTCATATGTTTATTCAGCTTATTTTAGTATGTTTGGATTGCCCCTCACTGTTGATATCTCTGCTTGATATTTTACATACACCTTGTCCTTCGTTTATACTGTCTGTGCCAGAACCCAAATTAATACATTTGTCTCTTGCTACTTTTGTTTTTGACTGTACCAGTTTGAGATTCAGACATTGACTAACCCGGTGCTTCTTATGGATGAAGCACTTGCTAGCTTGTTTACAAAATATCTTCTCTCTGAGTTTTGTTATTTCCTGTTCATGATATTCTTATTAAATACTAAAATCTATGCAAGATTACTTCCTGATTTCCCTCCCACCCACCAAGCTCTTGACAGAAGATACCCTCCGGGCCAGCTATGAATGAACAAAAGCATGTCATTAACACGCAAGAATTATATGATCTTACTTTACTTGTCCACATTTCCAAGGACACTGGGGACAAAAGCAGAGGATGGGTGGATACCTTTAGGACAAGAAGGCAAAAATACCTCCTATTCTAAAATACAATAAGTAGTGAGTATAATAAAGCAAGTAAAAATAATGAGAATATACATTCCTCTATGCAAAGGGAAGACAACTGTCCGTGTTGCAAAGAACTCAAAATTTAAGTATAAAGAGGCAGAGAGATGAATGGGGAAGACACCCATCGCAAAGAACAGCAGCCATTCCACTGACAGGTGGCCACATTATACCACTTCCAAGCATGCAAGCAACGATACAGATACTCTTTATGCTCAATTTAATCAAAATTTAACATCTTCCAAAACAACAATTATTGTTGTAGATGTCTTGATCTTTCTCTGTCTAAAGGTCTGCTACTTTTCATACATTGTTCTATATTGAATGTTTGTCACATCATTGTACCTTTTAAATGAGAGGTCTTTGGGGGAGAAAATTAAATATGCCTCAAATTCAGAGGAATTAATTAGTTTTCTGTCTACCCATGTCAAACCAGCACATCCGTTTAATGTCAAGGATCACTAGGGAACTAATCCAAGTTAAATTTAAGGCAATTTGCTAGTAGTTAAAAATTCAGCAAGCTTCAAAACCCTCTGCTCTTGTGTTCCAATTTTACATGCTGTTTTGTGGCTTTTTTTTTTTTTCCTCTCCTTGTAAAGATGTGTATCTCCACTTAGAAGATGCTAGGTAAAGATTTCTTTAGAAAAGCAATCCCCTTCAAACCACTAGCAAAAGCACATGACAAACCGTGGAGATTTTTAGCTTACTAAAATGTTTTAGGCCTGGTTCCACTTGATACATCCAAACAAGTCTTCAAGAAAGTTCTGACTAGGAAAACTGGGAGTAACTTTTTCCCAAACGGTGAATGCTTGCTAGACAAACTCTCAGACACATCAGTGCGTTTCCCTATTTCACTAGAGTTATTGTCAAAAAGATTAATAATGGTCCCATTCTGCACACTGAAGGGCAAAGCGTTGGTAAGTTCACTTCTAAGAYTGCAGTACATCAACAGTGGTTAATGAAAAGAAAAGAAAAGCTGTAATGCCTCGTGATGAATGCGTCCAGGCAGCCACGTTCTATCCTTGGTGTTTTATAAGTGGAGACTACTACTGGCAGTGACTATTACTCCTGTAACTTCCTATATCCATGTTCTTTATTTCTAATTAACTTGTGGGATTTTGCTTTACAACCCTCCAGTTCCAATACCTATTCAATACAATTTCTTAACTTCCAGAAAAAAGCAAAGTGGGAATCAAACTGCAAGAAGATTCCTGGCAATACATTTTCACGACAGCACCCCCAGTTCGTAAAAACAGAGATCTACTCTACTATGTCCCAGGACCAGATTTTAATAACGCTACCTTCCAGAGTACAGGACGGAGCAGAGCAGAGCTTTCCACTCCGGAATGAGAAGTCCGTCACTGCTCAGCAGCCGCCTTCCTCGCTAGCATGGTGCTCCGCGGGACACCGGGAGCCTGCGCCTCCGATGACAGCGCCCGGCCACAACACAGCTCTCCAAGAAACCAGTGAACCGTGAAGGCTCGTCTGTAGACTCTGACAGGTTTTCCACAAAATACATCGTAGGGGGACCAGGCTTCCTCCACAAGTCAACGTATGGMTAGTACAGTAATTCAATTCTGTTCTTTTTTCGAAAAAGAAACTAAAACAATTGCTCCTGAACAAACAGCACTTGCATGTAACCATAAAAAACAGACAAGATCTTGAGCATGAGCAGTTTTAATAGCCACCTACATACAAAGTTCTGTCAAGATATAGGACAGCTTTGTATTTTTCATGCTGTCACAAACCTGGTCTTAAACCAACCATTAATAATTTATGTAAACTTTAACCCCAGCTAGAATGAACCTAGTTCTACAAATAGAGCATTTATGAAAAGTGTTTATTTTGCATCATCAGCACAAGCTGTTTGAACATAAAAATAACACCTGAGGACATAATAACAGTCTAAATAAACACAGTCTTCACTTAATACTGGAAGGGTTCTCAAAAGAAGAAGCAGTAACACTTACAAAGCCTAACCTCTCAGCATATAATACATATAATAAGTCCCCTGCAGAAATCTTAACACCATTAAAATTAAGGGGTACAAACTTGTTGCATATAAAACTCAGTGAATTATTTAAATTATGAAAAAAGCCACAGATAAAAAGAAAAGCAATAACACAGATGAAAGTCTACAGTATTATCTCCTGGGAAATCTTGGGGACAAAAATAATTTCTGAGGTACTTCACTCCCTTCACTCAGAAGGAAAACAGCAACAAAAACAGATTATAGCTATTCTGATCAATTGATCAGTACAAGTTGTTTTGTTTGTTTTAAAAACTCTCTTGCAGGATAAAAGCTAACCAAAAATTTAAACTACACAACATTTAATCTGTTGCAATTTTTTTAAATATAAGTTTCTACACTTAAAACTAAGGACACACAAGTTACAGTGTACCAAAATACTCACTAGTTTGTCATGCACTCCTCCACCAGCCACTCTGCTCCCTAGGGAAAAAGGGCCAACCAGAATTTAGCCAAAAATGTGTGTTGTTTCCTCCCCTCTCTCCCTTNAGGGAAAAAGGGCCAACCAGAATTTAGCCAAAAATGTGTGTTGTTTCCTCCCCTCTCTCCCTTTAGAGGGAAGGGAAAAACAGATAATGGAGAACTGAAATTCACTCCAATAGTTTATCATGCAAAAAAAACCCAACAAATGCACCCCATTTCTCTGCTTCCCCCATGTCCTTCCCAGGTCTCCACTCCCACCAACATTCCAACATTTTTTAAATTCCTCTGCAGAGGAGTCCTGCAAGGTGTGATCAGACTTGAAACTCCTCCTTGCACAACAAGACACAGTGTATCTACTAGTCTCACTTTTATCCAATTAAAGACAACAGAAATGTGTATGRTCCATCACATCCACATGTCCTATGCTGACAAAGCTGGAGGGAAAACAAAAACAAACCAGCCTTAGAAACTGAAAAGGACAGTACCTATGCTTAAATTATTCTCCTAAATGAAAAAGAGAGCAGAAGAATCAGGATACTGATGGATGGTAATTCCCTGCAGAGACATCACTCATGAGTTTTTCAAGTACCAATCTCCAGAACTAAAGTGTTTTCTCACAAGCGTATTTGAGGAAGAACAGCACACAATTTTAAGAGCTTAATTAAATTTCTTTACACTAAATATGCAAAAACTGCATCTATTTTGAACAAAACTTAAGGCACAAATAGAAGTAACAGCTCATGAAAAATGAACAGTTGCCAAAAAAGAAACTTTTATCCTATTCTGATTCAAGAAACTGATCGTTCGTTGATCAAGTTATTCATTCAAGCTACAACTGTGAATTCAAAGAGAAGTAGGCAGATGTYTGTAGTAAGAACAAACCAGATCCTTGGCCCAAGGATGTTAATTGCAACTCATCGTTTCATGCAAACATCAATACATCACTTTTCCCTTATGAATGGGGATAAGAATGTTTAATTACAGCTTAGAAAAATGAATGTTTTTCCTTATGGGCTAGAAGTTGCAGGAAGAAAAAGTTTTGCCTTTCAGTTTGAGAAATACCATAGAATTATAGAAAAGGCAAGAATTTGGGAGGTATATAATTTTCAGTGAACTTAAAAAAAATAAATACTAGTTGTATTTTTATTATCAGATTTGAGAGGCCCACTCAATTCTCAATAACTGTATGGCAAAGCAACTCTACAAACACTTAACTACCACCTGCCTGATGAGGATTCACTAAAATTTTTCTAATTTCAAGCCAAATGCTACCTTGTCACCTACAGCATTAAAATGGCATTTCTGCTTAGCAACTCTGTAGGAGTTGMTATCCAGAAKGTCCATGACAAGTTCAAACAGCAGCAGCAGGGCCAGCATTGCACCTTCAGAAGTTATAATACTCTGGCAAAGACGAACGAACTCACTTTAACCGCGAGTTCTCCATACAGCTGAAGACATCACAACTCTCGCTCTGTCCGGATTAGGTTTAGTTAGGAAATGCAATACCTAAGACCACATCATCATGTTACAATTGCTTCTGACATCAAATAATGTAGATACAAAGGCATTACGAATTAAAGGACAGCCGATTACAGCAAAAAGAAAAAGGACATTCAAAACGCCACATGCTTCCAGTCATTCACCTTATCATTAGGCTTTGCTTTCGCAATCTAAATAAGAACCGCAAGCAGATCCCAATTTCAACAACCAAAACCTAAAATAACAGGGAGCAATCATTACACCTTTCACTCAGCACTCTAAAACTTTAAACCAGTAATTTGGCTGTGACCTGTCAAATTGTCTACCTGAAGTTACTGGAGCATCATATGTTTCAAGGACAGAAGAGCCTCTTCACCCCCATGAAATAGTAAAGATGAAGAGGCACAATATCAATGTGTCACAAGAAGAAGGATTTCTGAAGGTATTTTAGAAAAATTCCTTTATTAACCTTCATTAACTCTGATGGTACATGAAGAACTTCAAGAGAAAAGAAGGTCTGAAAATGAAAGCTAAGGGAAAACTGTTAGCCTCCACAGTTTGGAAAGGGGAAAATTAGGACAAATGCAAGTTTAGAAACTGCGGGGGGACGACGACCCACAACCAACCAACCAAAACACAGAAGAGCAGAGTTGCAGGTTTTGGTATAATGTTCTTAAATGAGGAAATAGCGAAATGATTTTTAGTCATTTTGTTAAAGAAAGCATGCAAACTTTACTATTAAAAAACAAAAAACTCCAAGACAATTACTCCTTACCAGTAACAAACTGGGTTCCAGGTCTAGTGTTTCTCCTACAACAGCTGAGGACATCAACAGTCCTAGGGCAGCACAGGTAGTGTGCTTTCCTGCAACCTTCAAATAATACTGGTATGAACTCTTGTAGGAGAAAGACAGAACTACAATAAAAAACAAAAACAGGAAAAGTTACTAACATTAAACTACAAGATTACCAAACAACAGCGATACATTCTGAAGTTCTTTCCCTCAAAGTTCACAGGCATAAAACACCTAGTTATGACTTAATAAACCAAAAAGATATTAACTCAGATGTGTATCAATACACGACAGGTAATTAAAGCCAGGTTACCCTTATGCAACAGCTGAAGCAACAGTTCCTTCTGAAAAAGTATAGGGAAAAAAAAATCTAATTTTAGAAGCTAAAACTTCAAACAGATCCTTGGAACAACAATGTTTCCTGTTTGGTAGCTTTTCAAAACAGTCTCACTTTAATGACTCTTTAAAGAGACATTTGTGGCCTGAGGGACACTAATTTACCTTATCTGACCTATAAAATACTGAGTTAAAAAAGCTACCAACACAACTTCTAAAAAAATTAAGTCTGCAGTGGAATATTCAAGAGAATTTCCTCTTGAAATATTTAACTGCCAGTATGTACTGGCTGATGCCTTTCTAGGTTAAGAGACTAAACAATCCCAAATTCTGTATAAAATAGGTACATATGTATAGTAGGGTACATTCAGAGACAGACTCCTCAGATGAAACATTAACATTCATGATCAGAATGTATAAAAATAGGAATTGTTCTGAACACTAATCCACACAAAGGTTTTTTTGTCCTATTTATATGTGAAGATGCATCCATTGTAACTACCTTCTTGTACACCTATCTCTTCTACAAAACATACTTTTTTCTTTAGAATAACATATTCATTACACTTGCAACATTTAACTTGAACTAAAACGTTTGACTAGACTTTTATTCAAAACTGTTTTATGTATGTATTGTTAGCCATTACAGAAAAGTATTTTCCATAGATTTCTGATCTCCATATTTTAGATGTTTTCAATATATAGATTAGCTCCCTTCATAAAAATAAACTATAAGTCAATACTGTTGATTTCTAGACTGACCCTCTATAATGACAGATTGTAGAAGAAAATATCAGAAGACAAATTAAGAAAGCTTTTCCAATACAAACTAATTATAAATGGTGACTTAATATATTCTAATAAACAAATGAAGTAATAAGGAAAACCTGAGCATTCTTACAGCAATAAGCAGAACTGAAAATCTTGAAAACAAGTATGACCCAATTCAAGCAAATACCACTGACTGTTCTCAATTTCTATTTCAGACTGCCAAGTCTTGCCTTTCTTTAATTCCGATTGCTTCTCCATAGCAATTGTTTTGGCTAGCTCTTTTTAGTCCTGTTATTTAGGCAGTTTAACAAAAAAGAGGGGCAGGGAGGGGGGATGACATACACACATGGTAAATGTTTTTGTTAGCCTAAATGTAAAAGTAATATGCATTTTCACTTAGTCTTCGGACTCCCACTGTTAAGCCTCTCATTTATACCTCTGACCCAGAGTCACAAAATGAGCCAGAACAGGCTGCTAAGAGGCGTAAATCTGAGACCTATCTTATTTTGCAGTGTTCTTCAATTTTCCTCTTGCTTTGAGTTCTGCACCTGTTTTCCTCTTCTCATTGAAGAGATGAGAACCAACTGACCATGATTAATGGTCCTCATCATAAGGTAGGAGCAGCAGAATAGGCACAAATATTTCTTCAACTTTTGTGGTTGGGTACRACTTTTACACTAGCCTTTATCATCAGTGTTAAGTCAAATTTTAAAGAACTGGAAGCCTTAATGGCAATGTTATCTCCAGCTAGTCTTCCTCCTTCCCTTACTGCCTTTAAAAACAAACCAACCAACCAACCAAAAAGCTTTAAATGCTCAAAACTTACCAATATTTGAAAGTATTTTCTGTTAGCAAAAATAAACGCCACAATGTTTCACAGCTCTATAGCACATGATTTAATGAACAGAGGAAAATGGTCTCCGGTAACAAGCTCCAAAAGGTTCATCTGATGTCCTGTATTTGGGAATGAAAAGAATAGGAGGCAACAGTTAAATCTTTAAGTCAAACACAAAACAAAAACTTTAGTGTCATGTAAGTACAAGCAACTGTTTAAAAAAAAATTTCCAGGGTGTTTAGTACAGACAAGAAACTATTATTTTTAGTTTCTTAAAATGTAAACCAACAACTGAATCATTTACAACACTGTATTTGCCATTTCAAACAAGAAATATTCTGAAACATTTCTATAGTTAAACATAGAGGAAAAATGATTTAACCCTTATGTAAATTAAAGAAGAGTTTAACATAAAAATTATAGGACTACTAAAAGTTTTGGACTATACTTCTAGAGAGAAGTGCTTTGGAGAAGTCACTGGAAAAAAACAATACTTGATGTGAGGATTTCAAACAATGTTAACATTTTTGTGTATTCTAATTAACACCATAAAGATTCATTTAATGTTTCTGTGACACCTGCCATCTACACACTTGAAACGGGCTTAATATTAATCTCATCTCACAGTTATGATCCCCCCTCCAAAGCCATTTACCTAAGACAACAGAAAATTTTAAATKATGTTCCCACATCATACAAAAGCCAGTAAGAAATTTGAGTTCTGCACCCACCCACCTCTACCGAATCACTGCCTTCAAGCCAATGTCATCCTCAAGTTAAAGAGCAGCACGCACAAAGATACCAACTAAAGCAGTTTGTTCCTCTTTACAAAAATCCAAAAATCCTGAAAAAAACACGAAGCTACAGACAAAGATGCAAATACTGAACAGAAAGTAAAAGTAGTTCTTTTTTGCTCCTGTAAAAGCTTTGCAGCAAGAAATACAGTATTCCACCCGGTAACATTTAGCTAATACAACAGGATGCACCTTTCCTTATAGAGCAGTGATGATATTGTCGGTTCTTGAGACAGCAGAAAATACTTGGACGTGCATACCCCTGTTTCAAAATGCTTCGATGCAGTATGATTTCCACCCTATTTGGCATTTCCTCTACATTTCACTTACTCATTTCTCCATACCTCTCCAAATCTGTCCGTTTTCCTTTCTCTCCACCATGGAGACCACCATCACGGTACAGAAACGGTTGTTTTCCTCACTCCCCTGTTTTTGAACTCCGCTCTCCCTATCTCTCCTCTGGCTTCACCAACAAAAGATCAGATCCAACACTACCCATACTACAGAGCTTGCAGAATGGAGTAAGAACATGGAAGAGCTAACCAGCATTTAAAAAGCAAATATCTGACAGGGTAGGAAGCTTGAGAAGTCTGGTGATGTCAAAAAAGAAGAATTTAGCTGCAGTTATATCTGCTAAACTAGCAGTGAAGATTAAAAAATACTGAAAAGTCCAATTGCCTGTGGCTAGTAGTAAGCTTACCTGCCCAAATGCCATTAACTTCTACAAGATCTAAGCTTCCACTTAAAAGAAAAAAAACACAAAACCCAAAAAACAACACTGAGTCACAAAAGCAATCTTCTAAGCCAAACACTTCACACTTGTGTTTCTGTTAGCCAAAAACCAACATAAAAAGCACATTAAAAAGATGGTTAAAGAACAGCATAACACACTGGGAATTGCCCTGAAGAAAGGATCCCCCCAAATTTTCTCATTGGTTTTTGGCTTTTTACTTAGGGGATCTTTGCTAAAGTTCCAAAACCCAGYACGTAAAAAGGGAGGGAGCCCAAGAAGGAGGAAGAGGTCTGAGGTAATTTTAAAAGAGAAGTGTAGTGGTGGGAGGAGCTGGGGGAAAGAGCGCCTAAAAGATAGAAAAGAGATATAAGGAATGAGGAATAATCACAGAGTAAAAAACCACCACTGCCAAACTAAAGATAACATCAGAGGTGCCCCGTGAGCAATCTGCTTCTGCTTTTGCACTTCATGGCCCAGACGCTTAGCACCTTGGATAGGTATCCCTTTTTACTTTTTAGCATACATCTGACAACCTAAATTTGGTCAACTATTATAAAAAAGAAGTGGGATGAAGCCAAGGAGGATACAGTGGCATTAAGGAGGAAGGCAGTAAGCTAGTTTTATATTTAGCCACCCTCTCACTCTGCAGTACTATAGTGGCAGAACTTTTGGGAGATGAGTAGTGCATCCTGCCTACTTAGGTTAGTACCTAAAATACCCAAACCTGAAACCAACTAATTTAAGCACCTAACAGCTAATACAGACCATTGATTCTTCTGTTTCATACATAATTTGAACACTAGTCAGAAAGATTATTTCCTTCAAGGATATACTCATGCAAAAGGTGCAAGTTCTGTTTAACTCCCTCCTCAGTCAGGATGAGCTAGCAGTCTGAACTACCAACTGTCCTTCCACAGAGGTCGTCATCACAASTTGAGAAATACTAGGAAGAAAACTTGCTTGGATGGAATGAACAGTTTGTTCAACACAGGAAGAAGAAAAAAAATCATAAAAGATAACTAGGTATTTAAGTGTATATAAGTATTAGCATATTCCAGAGTATGTAAAACCCTACTCACTGTTCTAAGTAGGGTTCTTACGTAGCTAAATTCTTGGCACATCCTGGGACACTGTTACTACGTTTATTTTAATCCATACGCAAGCTAGTAACTGTGCCTGTAGAATATTTCACTCTTCCTTTCCTCCGTTATCAAAGACTCCACCTCAATTTTGCCATAAAGTGAGTGTTAGGAAACTTCTAATATCCACTGAATATTTTTCTTTGCATACACATACATTAGCAAAGTGGACAGGAAAGGTCACAACTGTATAGACTGGAATGAAAGTTAGCCACATCTCAAGAAGACAGTCAAAAAAGCAAGTTGCAACTGCAACTCAGCATGTGCCCGTTAGGTTTCAGCAAAGTTACTACACCTGTCGGTAGCTAGGCTGTTTATTCTAATGCATGCATGCTTACATACACACATGCAACAGAACACCACCAAGTGGAACGCATTTCCATCTAATTAGAATTACTGCCAAGGATCTCATCCTGCCTGCAAAATATTCAGAACCCGCATTTCAATAGTGGTGAAAACAAAAACTAAGGTTTCCTGAATATATGGGTATGAAACTTGGAAAGTTACAGCAACTGTTCGGAGAATAACTACACCACCGTTAGCTGTGCAAGGGACAAAACCAGAAAAACCCCACCCACAAGTCCCTCACTGAACTCCACCACCTTGCAGGAATTCAGTGAGGACTGCAGAGCAGTTTGCATTTATGAAGAATAAACACGCTTAGCACAACTACGATTTTTCATCTATATACTAGGAAATGTTTTAGAAGAGGTGGGTAAGCAGCGGCACTCCTGTTTCACAGGAGGAGAAGCTGATGGCAAGCAGTTATGACAGCAGCGTGGTCAATCAATAGCTAGGATGGGAACTGCATCCCAAGCAGCTCTCCCTGTCAACCGGTCATCGCTGTGCATCCAAATACATCGAGGCAGCATGAAACAGATAAAACGATTAAACTGCTTAGGGAAGTCAAGATTCTTTTCTCATGCATCTCAAACGAAAGAAATCCCACAGCAAGCAATACGCTTTACTTCTCACCCTGCCTAAAGGTCTGGAAGGAATCAAGAAAACCTAAACCACTGAAGATTATATTTAAGGAGACTGTAACACAAACATATCACCTAGTGAAACAAAAAGTCCTAAAGAATTGATGAAATGACACTTTGAGGAAACACAGTGAAATTTTAACACTTGAGTTCTGACAGTGTCCTTATACTTGACCAAAATATCATAAAAATGCTCCCAAAAATCATTAGGTAAGGAATAACATCACAGTACTTTATGCAGGCAAAATAACCCTCTCTATCTCACAGCCGCGGTAGATCCCTTTACTCTAGCCTAACATGACCTCTGCTAACTACAGCCAGCCCCACAGCATGCCTTCTTTCACTATTAATACTCTTTAAGTTTCAAATAGAACATATATAAAACACAGATAAGCTATGCATTTAAAATATTTCAGTCAAGAGTAAATGAAAGCAAAATAAAAACATKATATTAATCCTTTTGCGCGAAGTGTCAGAATTTTCTAGTGTAATGTTCACAGCCAGTAATGGACACAAACTGCTGGCTCCTGGGAATTATAATGCGCATATGGGATAACCATTAGAACTGCAGGTAGCTGTTCAAAGACTTAAACTAAGCCCTCTCTTTACCCTTTTGTTTGCCCATTAAACTAAGTACACAGGAGCAAGAAAAACCCATGTGAATGCTTTTTACCAATTTAGGGGGTGTCTAGAGAGCGTTACAGAGTGCTCTAAAGTAGCCAGTAAAGCCGGCAGGAACATTAAGGGGAGAGGGGGAAAACCTTGGGAAAGGTTGAGCTGTTTATGAAATAATTCTGCTCCGAAGGCAAGAAAATAACAGTTTGGATTGGGTGTTAGCCTGCTGCTATGCTGCTGGAGGACAGGAAACTTTGCTTAGAAACTTCAAAACACATATCAAAACGGAGCGCTCGTGAAAAAAAAAAAACCACACAAGTGGATAGGGAAGACAAAAAGTTTCATTTAAAAATACGCTCAATCTCACAGCAATACAGCACAGTATCAGAGGAAAAGCAGGCATATTAACAGCAAATAACATACCTTTCAAACCTGAGACATTTTTTCTTTTCAACAGAGAACTGTGGTTTTTTTTTCTTGGGGGGGGGGGGGGGTTGCTAAACTGGTTTTCCTCTAAGCACTTCCAGTTATAAAAAAACCTCTTGCAAAGAACATATCCACTGTTGTACAACTGTCCCAGAAAACAAAGACCACGGGGAGAAAGTGGCCCATTTTCTTTAGTCTCCAAGAACCCTGTGTACAGGTCATGTTTTCAAAGGCTTAATCTTATACATTTTAGAATGAAACAGCTTTTAAAATACATGAACAAACATTTAACGTTACAATTACCACAACACCTCATTTTTTTGTACCATACTAAAATTGACTCAATTACATGAATGCTAGCATACAGTCCATGACACCAATTGCAATAGTAAATAATCCTACGCTTAGATAAAAGCAAGTTTCCTCACTCAGGAGAAGCTGTATCAAAAACAAAAGACTAGTTTTCTATTTAAGTTATAATCATTCTCCTAGTATATCAAGCCAAAGAATATTTTTCAGGAACATATATTTGGGAGGTCCAGTAAAAACTGTTTGTAGTTCTCAGTCTGGCCCGTGGGGCAACCTCTATCCATTATTATCCATTTCATGTCAGTTCCCCCAAAACACCTTAAAGCAATAATTCCTCACCACATGTTGAAAATATTGTGACTAATAACACACTCCACCCATTTTTCCATCACTAAGGATTTCAAAATGTAGAACTTGACAAACAGTGAGTGAACTCAAAGAAACAGAATTTATTCCAATAAAAAGGTGCTATAAAATAAAAACGTTCAAGCAAGGTATTGATAAAAGTGGAAGAGCTATCCAGTCACCGAAAGCTTCCTTCTCAAAATTACATTTTTCCTCACTCTTCTTTGATTACCTAGTTTTTCCTTTTAATCTCCACTGTCCCCATTTAAAAAAAGGGATTAAAAAAAAAAAAAAAAGCTCGCTCCCTTTTTGAGAAAATACATTCAATACATTAGTAGTGGAGATGCTCTCTGTACACACAGAATCCACACKTGTAATAAATACTTTATCGAGTGCAAGAACTGAGACCTAGATCTATATTCCACTGACTAAATGCTAAAAATGATACAAGTGATGCAATTAAAATGCATATAAGAACTTTGGTGCAGGTATCTACAATAACAGTGTTTGCAAAACACATTTCCTAATTAGCATAGCCTCAAACAATGCTGATAATAATCCGACCCTGCAATCCACGCCAAATGAATCATTGAGATTGCAAAATAAAAAGCATGAGGAATTCATTAAAGAGCTGTTAAACTCTTCTTTGTTTGTCTTTTCCTCGTCAGGTGTAGAATAAATAAATAAATAAATAAATAAATAAATATTGTTTTTAAATATTTGGGTTTCTTCAGAGTGCTCAGCTTCACAATAACGCACCAGCGAAGCACCTCCTCGGGAGGTATCAGCATTTTTTTCCCCCCTGTTTAAAAAGAGAAATCCTCCCACTGTTAGAGTCTTGAAAATCTGCTCCATTCTCTATTTGTCATCGGGGATTGAGTTATCAGACACTACTTGTATTACTTTGGGAACTGACATGTCTATTTACAGAGACACAAAGGCAATCGAGCCGCACAAGCCCTGCTGCTGCGCGCACCTTTCCGCACACCTCTCCCTCTCCCCTCCGCCAAATTGTACAATTTACTTTTTTTAGGGGCGGACGGAGGGGGGGGGGAGGACGCCTCACTAGTTTCTCACCATGACAGAGAAACATTTCCAGCCACTTTTGCACTTGTTACAGCCTTATTAAAAAAAAAATCACCTATGCCCACCAAAAGCAACAGCATTATTTTTCAAGGGTTTTTTTTTGTTGTTTGTTTGTTTTTTTAAAGAGGGTCACTTCCCCCATTTCAGCCTGCAATTAAAATGGAGGCAAGGCCAGGCGATCTATGCCTGGCTTTAGGGGGAGACAATAACCCAAAACAGGCCTGGCTTAAGAAGAAAAAAAAAAAAAAAAAGAGAGAGAGAGAGGAGAGAGAGAAAGAGACAGAAAGAGAGAAATGCAGCATGCTTCACCAGTATTATTACCTCATCCCTTTTTCCAGGCAGTTTTGAACCACACTCCTGACAAACTCTTGGTCCAACTTGCACAGATGCTGGTTTTTAGGGGGCGGAAAGGGTTTTAATTCTGGAGCCAGGACTGAGCCTTGCCATTTGCAAGTGGAGCTGCTGTTAAAATGCCCCCTTGTCTCTTCTCCTCTCCCTTGAGCTGGGTGTTGACGCAGCAGAAATTACCAGCTGGAAAATTCCC
>NW_020447195.1:10749481-10758103 GCF_003343035.1 Apteryx rowi | reverse complement strand
TCGGCTGCGGCTCCGTTTAACGGACACCCGCGGCCCTCGGTTACGGCGAGCGGAGCGGTTTTGCCCTGGGAGATCTGAGGGAAACCCCCCGGGAAGGAGGTTGCTGGCAGGGCCGGAGCSGCCCGCAGCGTGGCGGATGCTCCCGGGGCCGCTGCGGCGGCCAGCGATGGGCCCTGCCCTCTGTGAGGCTGCTCGGTTGTAAGAGCAGGAATTGGCCCCCAAAATACGATATTTTCCCGCTGCCAACATAGGCGTGTTGTGATTGTGCCCAAAACAGGCGAATTACACCTCTGAATAGCTCGAATTGGCCGTTTATTTGCATAGTTACTGGCTTGTGTGTGTAATCACAGTAATTGCGCAGATAATTGCGCGCCTAAGGTTTAAAAAATTGCTCCGTGGTTCCCTTTCCCTCACATCCTACTTATTTTCTTCATCTCTGGCTTTCAAGTAAGCAGACCTGCTGTTGCAAGCTCAGCCTTGACTTTTATGCCTGCTCTTTATTCAAATCCATTTCTTCAAGGCGCTTTTAATCTTTAGGATTCCCTCTCACACAAAAAAATATTTTCCACTTTTTTATCTGTAATTTAAACAAACGGGTATTCTGTCATGTGTTCTCCCCCCCATTTCCTCCTACATACCCCCAACACCTTTAATTTGGAAAAGAATATGAATAAAGCTGATTAATGAAAATGAAGTGTCTTTTAACTCCAGCATATTTTTAATTAGCTCTTATTTTATATTGCAATGGAGTCCAACTAACACCTTCCTAGAAAGAGTTCCATTAAAATGCAAATTAACAGTTTGCAGAAGTTGTCTATTAATACAATGAAGGACACAATTTCTTAGATGTACGAAATACAAAGTAGTCACTAGGCTGTTTCCCACTGCCACCTACTTTTTCTGCATGCACGGGTTTGGGTGCGTGCACACGTGTTGTCGTACGTGTATTGTCCAGTCTTTGCCACCCATGTGCAGAGAACACCAGGACCACACAAGCAAAATTTCTGTCTTAAATTCTCAATCTCTTTTTTCCTGTGAAACTGTCCTCCCTGGGATTGCAGGTGTTAGGCTCTTGGCGGTGCAGGCTGTAGTTGTATGTGTTAAGTCTGTTTTCTAGGCTCCRCCATGAATTGTAGAGAACTTGTAGGTTATAAGGGCTGATTGAGAATCGAGCTTTTTTTTATATAAMTATATCTATTTTACATAAAATCTATATTATACCTGCTTGCAGCTGCAAACACTCCTGACTTTCTTTGCGCTTCTGTACTTGAGACAGGACTTACCCTGTTATCCCCGAACTCCTTAGATTCTGCACATACGTTCTCTTATTCTGTTCCTACCCAGGGTTTCTTCCTCAGGTCTTTGTTGGAAGAAAGTATTTATTTATTTAGTTGTGTGTGTCAGGCTGGACTCACTCCCCCATGAGCAGCAGCAGCTGCAGCCTGGGCACTGCCCTGGGGAATGCTTTCAAAGAGGGGGAGGGTGGCGTCAGGCCGAGTTTCCTAAAGCTGTTCTGCACAAAGGGTTTGGGAAGACTTGAAAAGGTTTAATATTCTTTTGCCAATCACACGTAGCTTCCTCCCCCCCCTTAATTAGAAGTTTGTATTGTATTTTAGGTAAATACTGCAATTACTCAGTCTGTCCCCAGAAGAGAGGTGGTTTCTCCCCCTAAGTCACAAGCGAATGCACATGGAAAATGCAGAGAAAAAGAAGACTTGGAGGAAAAATCAGTGTAGTCCACAAGATTTTTGGTGTGCAAAATGCCATAAACAAGATGCACAATGGAGAGGTTAGAAGCCCAAGGATGCGCCTCTTACGAGAAATGTCAGAGATTAAAGACCATGTGTTTTCAGGCTGAGTCTACCTCCTTTATATGCCACCCCTCTCAAACCGCCAGATCACAAATTTCATCAAGCCCGACCGCTGTGCAGCAGGAGGTGAGGACTTTAATCATGCCGGTGATAGTTTTTAGCCACTGGGGAAGCAGGTAAAAGTCATATTCCTGCAGCACAAGAGCTCTTGGAAGCGCCCCAACCCATTTCCTTTGCTTTCTTTATGAAGAATATATGAACACTCAAACGTATACTCAGCTACCGGCAAAACCAAGATGAAGCCACATGCAAATGCTTAGTGGCTAATCACAGTAATTGGCTGCGCAAATTAAGCGCACATGTACTGGCACACATGCTCTTATATTCTGCTATCTGCTCTGTGTTCGTGYGTGTCTGAGGTCTCTCATGAAACGACCTCAAAGAAGGTACCGCCGTTAATGAGCCCGTCTTTGTCAGCGCCGTCCCTCTCGCTCTCCCCCGTGCTGGGGCAGGTTGGGGTCGTCGTACGTTGCACAAGGGCGCAGTGACAGCGGACGGCCGCCCGGGTGGCTGCGTTTGTGCAGCGTCTCGTCTGCAGCATCACAGCTAATCCTACAGCATCCTAGTTCCAGGTCCCCTCTTCGGCTCTAGACTGCCTTATATATATATCTCAATTGTAGATGTTACATTTAATAAAATAATTTCTTGTATCTCCTTATAATTTGCTGGGTTTGGAAGCACGCTGATAAAAAAAACAAGTGGCCTAATTACTCTCTTCCTCCCCCACCCCCATAAGTTTTGTGCTCCGAAATAGAGGTGCCAAAAATCCTCAAAGATTTCCGATCTGTAAGCTTTGCTTGCAAAGATCCTCCTTTTGTTTTCAAGCGGCAGCTCTATACACTGTACAAACTAACCTCCATCACCAAAGCCGGCTCTTTTCTAATTAAAGCAGGAAGAAAGCAATTTTGCTGGGCTCTGCTCCTACCCATCACGTCAGCTCTGGATCCCTGAAAATTCCCGAACTTTGTCAACCAAGTTCTCTCCAGCTCTCTGAAGTCAAAGGAAGGGTTAAAGGACCCGCATTCCTGCCCGTGTTGCTCCGGATCAAAGGTCAGCTGGTTCTGTACCACGGAGGAAGAGAGGGAGGTGGTGTGCAACCCTGACCAGGTCACGTTAGGAGTAAACCACATCTGAGCCGAGCTAATGAAGCAGTATTTGTCTCTCTCTCACACGCACATACTCCCGCTCRGTGCTTGGCAAGTCAGAATTCCTTCTCTAGTGGGAGTGAACATGTCGATTGTATTTTTTCCATGATGTGTATTGAGGCATTTGCTAGGTTGTGGGAGTAAACACTTGGGGGAATTCTCCATGAGCTAGCAAGGGCAAGTCACAAGCCTACTAAATATGGTGAATGAAGACTGGAAAAAAAAAACCCTGGAGAATAAAACTCCCTCTTTCCACCCATCTCCCCCACCACCACCACCACCCCCGCATATTTTTTCTCAGTATTGCGCGTTGCTTGTTTAACCACTTGCCGGGTAAATCCATTTCCATTTGTGTGACTAAACGCGCTGTGCTGCTCTAGTTTTCTTTTCTGTCCTGAAGGGCAGTACCGGGGTGGTCCTTCTTTTCTTCATTATTAACTGAGGCACACGGCACCGTCCTGCTCGAGAAAGCAGAGACACCAGCTATTCGACTGGGGGAACAGCAGGAAATGCTCTCAGGTCTGTAAATACTTGAGGGGGTGAGAGATGATGGTCATGTACAAAATATTTGACCAGCCGCATCCCACTGACCTCCTTTGGTGCTGCTCTTGAAAGGGATTGGCCAGATTCAGAAACAGTTGATCTTTAACGCTCCAAAAATACATTCCCTTTCAAACGCTCAAGTAGAGAAGCATCCGAGCTGCCAAACCCAGGCCCCGCTCCAAACCTTTCATGGCCTGGGTGAGTTCAGATCCCGGGCGTTTGTTCATTCAAGGTTGGCTGGAGACCACGGCAAAGGTACGAGCTGCCTGGGCCAGCAGACACCGCGCTCGTGCCTGGCGGGACGGCGACCACCATGTGCCTGCCACCACCTTGCCCGGGCTAGAGCCCTCGGGCAGCCCGGGAGCAGCGAGGTCCTGGTTTTGCCCACCCTGTTGGGAAGCCTGGAGGCAGCTGGTGGCCCCGTCTGCTTAACTCCAGAAGCCACCGGCGGTTTCAGTTACAGTCCCAGCTCAAGCAGGGCACTTCTTATGGCAGTGACACTGCCCTTCTCTTGCAGTTGAAGATCTCTGGTGTCCTTCTGGTGGTCCTGGGCTCTTCTCAGGGTCGCYTTCTCTTGTATTTTATGTCTCAGTGCTCTGGTACTTCATTCCTTTAGCAGGTTTCCTCCTTTATCGGGTATTGATTTGGAATAGCTCCACGCTCTGGGGTTTGGACGGGCAGATGGACAACGTGTCCTTTAATCAGGTCTTTTCCCTTTGCAGGTCTTTGTTGAAGCTGGCCTCTCTGCGCGTCTCGAAAGAAGAAGTGCCTGGGGCCTTTTTTTTTCTGAGGCCAACAGTACGATGCCGACACATTTAGAATAAATTTTGATCTTTCATTTCCTCCTCCAGCTTCAGTGTCCTTCTTGCTTGCAACCTTTGATGGAGATTTCCTCGCCTAGGTCACGCCGGCCCCTTCCGAAACGGCCAAACTCGTTTCTCTCTCCAAAAGTCACGAGACACAAACGGGGACATTCACCTGACAAGACACTAGCATTGGCATCGTTAAAGATCTTATTTGGCTCTCAATTAAGCTAAAGGCTTTTCKCTACAGTGTCTCAAACTACTCAGCGTTTAAGAGAGACTCAGCTGAAATACCTTCTTCTGTTTGCAGCGATTTTATTTTCTTTAGGACCCAAAGAAGCTGCTGGGCTGCGCAGGAGCCCTTTGTTTCAGGCAAACTGTATAAATAGCGCTTGCAACGTATCCACGCTTGGGAAACGCAGAAGCAACAGTTAAAATATATATAACTACTGAAGCCTGCGGAGTGTGGTTTTGGGTTTAGTCAGGCAATTTGTAGTTTGCCTAACAATTTAGGCCACATTCAAGGCTTATCTAGGTTAAATACTGTAAGTCAAGTTTTGCTCTCGTTTGTGCGCGGCTCCAGCTGCCGCTCCGGCGGGCACGGCGCAGCCCTTCTGCGCGAGGTGACTCCACCTCCATTTCCTTCCCCTCTTGGACTTCGCGGGGGACGGAGAGCTCACCTTAATTTTGCTACCGCAGCAAACGCGCAGGCTGCCTTTTCCTCRCCCAAACGGCAGCCGGATCAGGCGGGAGCAGGGCTTCTGGAGCAAGCGCCGGCTGATGCCTCCAGGGACCTGGAGATGGGCTGTCCCACCCTGGGCCATTCCTGGCATTCAGCCGGGGCCGGGGTAGCCGTACATCTGTGCGATTGCTTCCCATCGTAAAATAATTAAAAAATTAGGAGAACCCTGGCAAAAGATCCGCAAAGTGTTATTAAGTAAGCAAGAAGCATTTTGCACGATATTTGAATTTATATTAAATTGCCTGTCACGAGGAGTGATGAGGCCGTCAATAAATTAGTTTATACTAGAAGCTGTTTAAAGGCAGTTAATAGTATTTAGCATTAACAAGTCATTCTGCGAGCAGCAGAACTAATGACGCTTGCTCTCCTATGGACGTGGGTGTCGGGCGCGAGCTCTCYGCGCGGACGAGCTGCCGTCCCGCAGCGGGAGCGCAGCCCGCCGCCTCTCCCCCCGCGGAGCCGGAGCCTCCCGCTGCCCCGGCTTTCTCCCCGGCTTTCTCCCTCCGCTCACCCCAGCGTCTCCCCGCTGCCGCATCCCCGCGCGAAGGCGAGCTGCAGCCGGAGCCCCACGCCACCGGCTTCGTGGAGCAGGGAAGGGGCAGGGGGATCCCCGCAGGGTCGGCACGGCGTGGGGTGGGCGAAGCCGCAGGGAAAGGAGGGGATGTCGTGCTGTGCTCCGGCTCGCATCCAGGGCCCCGGCTGTTTCCCGCGTGCTGCGAAGCTGGGAACAGGTTACAGGAGCCCAGGGGTGAAATTACAGCCGGGGAGATCCAGCACCTGAGCCGGGGCTGGACTCATCCTCTGCAGCGGCAGCAAACAGGCAGTGGAAAATCCCTCCCTGAGCCAGCGGCCTTGGGAAAGATGTTTCCTCCTCTGCAGCAAGCCTGGGAAAGCCCAGCCTGGGGGAGCCGGGTGCCCATCCTGCTGCCCCGGGTGGGAAAATCACCGTGGTGCCGGCAAGCCTTTGTGCCTTGCCTGGCAGGCCACGTGCCGGCGGCTCCCAGCGGCAGCGGGAATGCCTCGGGAATGCTGACCCCGCACTCCCGCGCTCCCCTGGCCTCTCGCGCTCCTGCTAACGGGGGGCTTTGAGGAGACGGAGACGGAGAAACGCTGCTGCCAGCAAAGCCTGGGAGAGCCCATGAGGCTCGGGGAAATGTCATAGGGATGCAGGTGATTATGGATGACCGGCTTAGGGATATCTCCTTTATTTATTGCCCCCTGGATTTAGTAGTTCCAAAACCATCCAAAAATTTCAGCGCTCCCAAATCTTTTCCGGGCCTGGCCCAGTTGCTYTCAGTACGGCTGCTCCAGCAACTCTGCTCCACACCCCGCATTAACCGCCGGCAGTGCAAAGGAAGCAGCTCTGCAGCGTCCGACCCTTCCCGAGCTTTAACTCGTGCCCTCGGTGGTCGGAGCAGAGTCCGGCTCMCAYRGGYGCRTGGTGCCGCTCCTCTCCGCTTCCCRCGGGGGACTCCCAGCGCCTTGCCCCTGGGGCAGGTGTTCAGGCCAAGAGGGAATATTCCTCCCACTCCAGGTCAGCCAACCCGAGCTGTAATTCTCCGGAGCGGAAAACGCCAGTGCCTCTTTGGAGGGTGCCGTGCGCTGCCTGCGGCTCCCTTCGCCCTCGGCCGGCCGGAGAAACCCCAGGGCCTCGGGGTCGGTGATCGCTCTTTGGGGACGGACGRACATGGCACCGCTGCCTCCGCGGCACTCACGTCCCGCGCCCACGGGAAGGGCCCCGGAGATCCCCAGGATGCTGGGGCGGCTGCACTGGCGGTGCTGGGAGCATCTCCGCTTCCCGGGGCACCAYGGGACCCAGCCGGCTCCGCTCCCTGCTGCTGAGCTTGGCTCTGGGAGCGGCACAGGCAGCGCCGTCCCGTTCTCACCGGCGGGGAAATCTGCCGCCGCCGCCGGGCTGGAAGGGCTGCAGCCCGCCTGCGGGCAGAGACGAGTTTGCTTGTTCTCAGCCGGTCCTTGGATGCCTTTATCTGATGGCCGGTTTTCCTGAGGAAGGGAGGGGGAGCCGGAGYCGCCTGAAAACGAGGACCCATCTCCTCGGGGTGCGACTGGCGGGGCCGCGGCTGCGAGACGGGGGAGAGGCCGGGGGCGTCAGCCGTCGCTGCCGGGGAGCCCAAGGGCCCGGGGCGCCGGGCCGGGTGGCCGCGGTGCTGCGGGGGAGCCGAGGAGGGATGTGTGCCGCCTCGTCCGCCCGCGGCGCCACAGCCGGGGCGTCACCATTCCCGCGGGCAGCGTGAGGAGGGAGGTGCGGACACGGTGCCCCGGGTGCAGAAAACACCAGCGCAAGGAAATCGAAAGCAAGAGCTAAAATCGAGCAGCAGGAGATAAATTCGGCAGCGAGGCGGGTTCGTGCCCTGCTGGGAGAAATCCCAGATAATTAAACTCCATCACCTGGCTGAGGACTGGGGCAACTGCGGGAGAAACCGGCTAGTTTGAGCTGATCTGCAACCAGCATCACGGAGCACAGGGATGCCGGGACAGCGGAGCAGAGGGGTGTCGGGACAGCGGAGCAGAGGGGTGTCGGGACAGCGGAGCAGAGGGGTGTCAGGACAGCGGAGCAGAGGGATGCCGGGACAGCGGAGCACAGGGGTGTCAGGACAGGGGAGCACAAGGATGCCAGGACAGCGGAGCCCAGGGATGCCGGGACAGCGGAGCACAGGGATGTTGGGACAGCGGAGCACAGGGGTGTCGGGACAGCGGAGCACAGGGATGTCGGGACAGCGGAGCACAGGGATGTCGGGACAGTGGAGCACAGGGATGTCAGGACAGTGGAGCACAGGAGTGTCGGGACAGTGGAGCACAGAGATGTCGGGACAGCGGAGCACAGGGGTGTCGGGACAGCGGAGCACAGGGATGTTGGGACAGCGGAGCAGAGGGATGTCGGGACAGCGGAGCAGAGGGGTGTTTGGACAGTGCCACAGACGTGTGCTGCGACAGTGGCGCAGGGGCTGTGTCTTCCTACAGAGCTGGGAATGGTCTCTTGGCTTCCCAGTGCGGTGCAGTGGGCAGAAACATCTCCAGCTCCTGGAAAGCGGGAGCAGGGCTGGATGACCGGAGTGCTGGCGCTGGGGCAGCAGCAGCGCAGGGGCCCCGGAGCTCTGCTCTCCTCAGTCCCACAACCCTCACCGACCCACGGGAAACCTTCCTTGTGGCTTTGGGACTAGGAAAGCGCACGGATTTTCCATAAAGTGCCCTTGAAGCTTTCACACGCTGCGTTTCAGGAGAGCTTAGGGCTTTCAAAGCTTCCCGAGCTCGGCCAGGATCGCCGGGGAGGGGAGCGGAGCCGGCAGCGCGGATCTGCTGAACGCACACCGAGCCGGGCCTCTGGGGTGCCGAATTAATAGGACAGAGAAGGGGCTGTTCCCTGCATGTTTTATTTATGGGAATGAGGCCAGCGAAGTTCCCGCAGCACACAGAAATAGCCTCATCGCCTCGGCTCCGCGCTGCCCACAGCCGCGACCTTGATAAATGGATCGGCACGAGGGCCGGGAAGGTCGAGC
>NW_020447195.1:10729662-10749386 GCF_003343035.1 Apteryx rowi | reverse complement strand
GTCCGCGCCGCGGGCAGCCTGCCGCCGCCGGGCTCTGCCCGCGCGGGGGAGCGGGGCAGAAGGCAGGCGGGAACTCCACCAAAAATCCCCCAAACGCCGAGCAAACAGCGGAGAAACCCCTTCTCCTGGTTTACGAGCAGGGCGCCAGGCGAGAGCGTCCCCCCCCGCGCCACCTCGCCACGAGCCCTCCGCCCCGGCTCGGTGCCTGCGGGCGCCGGGACGAAGCCGCCGCTCCTGAAACGGGAACCAAAAGTGGGGCTTTTTTTTTTTAATTTTTTTTTTAACCTGCATTTTTTTTTTGGGCTGTTTCCTGAAGCAGAGGCACGGCCCCGCCGCCACGGCGTCTCCCCCGGCCCCGCGGCGGCCCCCTCGCCCGGCCGGGGCAAGGCTGAGCGGGCGTCGCGCTGCAGGAGGGGCTGCGGGGGAGCTGGGATGGGGGCCTCATCCTGGCCCCTCCACCCCGGCCCCRTCCTGCCGCCTGCCGCTCTTAGAGCTGCTGGGAAAAGCGGGGAGAAAAGCCACGGAGCTCCGTGGGATTGCTCGGTGTTTGCAGCAGCGCAGCGCCGGCTGGGATACGGCCCAGCTGGATCCCTCCCAAAAGCACGAGTTGGCACAGCCATGGCTGAAGTTAGGAAAACCCCGGCAGAGGCATCGTTTCCTCCGTGCAAGAACATCGGTGGGGTAGAAAATGCTGTAAAATGCATCACGTTTTCTCRGATAAACGAGCAGCGGTTCCCTATTGAGCCGCTCTGACACGACCCTCGRTTTAACGCCGCGAGCGACCCAAGGCTCGGCCGAGCGCTGTGGCCCGTGGCACCAGTGCCATCCCCGAAGGCTTCGGCACACCGTTCCTCCGCGCGCGGCAAAGCGCTCRGCAAACTGCAATTAATTAGGCTGCCCCGCACCCAGGCAGCCCCCGGCGGCAGAGCCTCCGYGAGCCGCTGCAGAAAGCACGTGTTAATGTATGCATTTTATAATTAAGGAATTAAGTGGCTTTCCCAAGGCTGCCCGGTGAGTCAACCGCRGAGCTGGGAATAGCGCGGTTCCTCTCCCCGCCCTCCGGCCTCGGCACAGCATCTCCCTCCCGACTTCCTTCCCCAGCCAATAATTAGTCCGGTTTTATTCTGCCGCGGGCTTTAGCTTTTTGTTTCCCCGTGATTTCTCGGAGCCTCGACCCAGCGAGCCCCCGCGGCGCCCGGGGCCGCTCCGCGTGCGGGAAGTGACCCCGGGCAGGCGTTTCCCGGAGAGCCCGGCGCRGAGGGTCCAGGCCACGGGGCAGCGGTGCCCTTTGCCGACCAGGAAATCCTCCCGCGGCTCACGCAGCCCGCGGGGGCAAACGCCACGTCGGCCAGCTCCGAGCCCTGCCTTTCCCGGGGCAGTTTGTTTGCTTGCTCTAAAACCAGGCCGCCTCGCGCAGGACCCGTGGGGACGGGGCTGTGCGGAGCCCGGCAAGGACCTTTGCAGCGGCYGCCGCCAGCCCAGGCCAACCAAAGGCTCCGGCCACGCTTCCGGCAGCTCCTGGCAAAGGGACGCTTCCCAAAACTGCAGCCCCACCCCAGCCTGGACTCCTGCGGCTCCGGGAACCCAGTGGCTCCAGGAGTGTCACGGCTCCAGGAACCTGGCTTCTCTGGGAGCGTCGTGGCTCCAGGAACCCAGCAGCTCTGGGAACGTCACGGCTCCAGGAGCATCACGGCTCCAGGAACCCGGCGGCTCTGGGAACGTCGCAGCTCCAGGAGCATTGTGGCTCCAGGAACTCAGTGGCTCCRGGAACGTCGCGACTCCAGGACTCCCACAGCTCTGGGTCCTTTGCAGTGCTGGGACCTTCCCGTCTCAGCCCCGGGGCCGGGGCTGCCTGGAGCCGCTTTCATCTCCCGGGCGCTCGCGAGGGTTTTACTCGGCTCCGCTCTGCCCGCGAGACCCCCCGGCTCAACGCTTCCCAGCCGGCAGAGCCCGCGGCCTCCCCTGGCACCCAGGTGGCACGTGGGTGCGACCTTGGCCTGGCCCTGTCCCTAAAAACCCCTCGCCATCCYGGTGCCCTCGCTCGGGTCACGAGGCGAAAGCCTTGCCGAAGGCAAATCCGATGGCCGAAGCCCGGAGCAAGGGGTCGAACGGGGCCACAAGCTCTGCAGCCGTCAGCTCCCCACGGCGGCGGCACTGGCTCCGTAAATCGGGGCTGGAGGGGCGAGCTGGTCCCTGGGGACACTGCCTGGCCCCGCGGCGCCCGGCCGCTCCATCCTGCCGCCCTCCCAAGCCGAGCRGCCGGTGCCAGGCACGGCCGCTCCTGGGGATCCCGCGGGGCGTGGGGACGTGCCGAGGATTTTGCCTTCAGCCCCGTCAATCCCCTGCGCTGCCTCGGTGCCAAATTCCCTTTACAGGTGATAGAGATGTGCGGGATGTTTGAGGAGCCTTTGAATCTGCCAAGCGCCCTGTAAAGCCAAGGGCTTCGGAGCAGAAACGTCTCAGCCGCTCGCAAGGACGGGGCAAAGCCCGTGCCGAGCGCCTTTCTCCCCTCCGTCCCTGCAACTGCCTTTCTAGGCAGGGTAAAATTACAAGGACCAAGAGCGCCATCGCTTTAGGGCACGAGCTAATCACCAGCTGGGGATGGGAGGATTTTTCCGCCTCATCCCTCTGGCGCAGTCTTGCGCTATTAGATGCATTACGGAGGTTCCAAGCTTTCCTCGGAAGCGTAAAACACCGCCGGCTGCCGGAGACGGGCCCGGTCCAGCCAGCCTGCCGGGCTCTTTCGCCGTGACGGCGCAGCATTTCTGCCGAGGCCGGGGGCGAGGCGATGGCCGAACGGCGGAGAGGGTTTCCGAGCGGGACGGCGGTGCAAACGCTGAGCCTGGTGAATTATTTTGGAGCTGATAGATGGGGTGTGCGGTCGCTGCCGCTTCAGAGCGTTCAGCAGAATCGCGGCAGATATTTAATTGCTCCTCTCCTGGGGAGTTTATATGAAGCTCTGGCTCTGCACTTTCCTCTCCTTGCTGCATCTGCCCTTTATCAACCTYCCATCCTTTGACTCTCGCCCAGAGGTGGCTGCAAGGGCAAGAACCGGCCTGCAGCTTCAGGATGGGGGGAACCTCTTCCCCGGGGACCCCCCGCTCCGGGGGATGGAGGGTTCATCCTGCGGGGCCGTGGAAGCAGCGACAGGGAACAGCGGGTCGCGTTTGCCCTGCGAAGGGTAGAGATGTTCCCCAGCCCCCTGGTTGATGCGACCTTGGTTGGTCCCACCTTGCTGACGGCCCCACAGCAGAGAAACGCGGTCAGGAGGGATCTCTGGGGGTCTCTACCCAACCTCCCGCTGGCGTGGGACTGTCACCAGCGTGGGATCAGGTCACCCACGGCCGCGTCCAGGTAAGCCCTGATGGCCCGCAAGGACGGCGGCTCCTGGCCGCTCTGGTGACCTGGCCCCGGGGAGGACGAAGGACCAGGGATCGTGCAAGGTGGTGGCACATGCACAGCTTGTGAAGGTCACTGCAACCCTGGCAAGCGCTCGTTGAAGCAAGAGCCAGTTCAATTTGAAAAATAAGGCATCATCTCCTATTGATGCCCAGCACGCAGCACATGGCACGGGGACATTTACTCAATCCTAAAGAAAAGACGCTTTTGAAGTCTTAGAAAAAGGACAAGAATAAATGAAATCAATTAATAAAAAGAGCCCYGTTAGAGTGCAGTAATTATTTACTGAAAGGGGGAATTTGCCAAGTATAATAAACCTGGAGCAATTTTATCTCATCTTCACTTAGTGCGGGATTGTGTAATTAGCCCTTCGTTATTTACAGGAATGACATCTTTGTTTGTTATTGCTGAAGTACGACTGGCCCTTGATGTGGGTTTGTGCCATAAACAGCTTCTTGTTCCTGTTACATCGGTTTCCCAGCTCCGAGACACCAACTCTAACGAACCCCGTGACTCTTAACGAAGAGGTGGTGGTGTCTAGCGACGGGATCTAGCGACGGGAGCGAAGGCACGCRGGCATGCCGGGGACGAAGGAGGCGCTGGGTCCCTGCCCCGCCGTGCCGCCGTGCAGGACCCGGGTGGGATGGGATGTGAGCGAGGTTTCAGGGTGCTCTGGGGCTTCCCCAGGTCCCGGCGTGAGGTGGGACTCGGTGCTGGGAGCCGCCGGGGAGCTCGGCCCCGGTCCGTGTTTCGAGCCCGGGTCTGGGTCCGTCCCACACCCAGAGCGGCCGATTCCCGGTGGGCGCACGGAGCTGGCAGCTCTGCGGGTGCGCACGGCCGCCCTTCGCAGCGCTTTCCTCCTCTTTTAAGGGCAGCTGGTTTCAAGGAGGGATTTACCGTTCTGCAAGCTCCGTTCATTGAYGTTTTGCTCCTGAAAATCGAGAGACCTGGTAGCTTTAAGGAGACGTGTCAACACAGAAAGGATTTTGCAGTCTCTCCTTGAGACAAGGGTCACATCCTTCCCTGCCGTCTCTACAAGGGCTCGAAGGGTTCGCCCTGGGGATACGTGTCCTCGAGCAGTGTCGCAGGGGCTGCGCAGGGAAATCAATAACAAAAATGATGCTCGGCTCCTACGCAGAGCTTTACATCTTCAGAGCCCTTTACTGGCATAAACTCATTAACCGAGAGGAATCTAATTCCCAGTCACACAGGTCCCAAGGATGCAGATCTTAAGGGCAATGGACCGGAACGCATTGTAATAAGAAATAGCTCCCGCCGAAGGGCCGCGCGCTCGCCCTCGCGCTCGGCGGGCAGCGAGGAGCCTGCGAGAGCAGACGGAGCAGGGAGGGCCGAGCCGGAAAGGGCGCCCGGCACAGGCCGCYGGGAGCCCTGCGGCAGGGTCCGTCCCCGGCACGGCCCGCGGGGTGGGCAGGGCRAGGAGGAGCGGGAGCAGCCGGATGAAGGCGCGGGGGCAGCCGGATGGCCCRCAGCCCTCCCGTCTGCGCCGGGACGCTTCCCGCTGCCTGGAGCCGGGGCCGGGCAGCAGCAGCGTCCCGCAGCGGCGGGCGAGCCGAAAGGGCCGGCGGAGGCAGGCGAGCCGCGCCGGGAAGCTGGCCTGGTTTCTCCCCTTACGTCAGCTGGTCTGATACAAACGTTCTCCCCCCGATAAGCCCTGCATCCTCCCGGCGGATGGCTGTTTTCCACTCCAGCYCTGCCCCGTCTCCCGCGGGAGCACGGGCGCGCGCAGGCTCCTGCAGGGGAAGGAAGGAGATGCAAAGGTTTCTCACTGCTCCTCACCAGGACGGATATCGGGGGCGTCTGTGCCCTGCTTTTCGGAGAGGTGCCGCTGGTGTCACCCCAGAAACCCGTGCGAAACCCCCAGGGTCTGCTCCGGGCACAGCCGCGGGGAAGCTGGTCCCTAAGCGGATCGGGGAGGTTTGGAAGGCGCCGCCTGCCCTCGCCGGCCCCCGCCGCGGGGTGCGTGGACGGTTCGGTCGGAGCCGTTTCTATTCCCGCAGTGCAGCGCCTCGTGTCCGTGCACCGGGGCGGAGAGTAAGCCCAAATCAGCCCTAAGCGCTCGGAGCCGCGTGCTTTCTGCGCCCTCGTCCCCACCGCCTGCGGGCGAGGTGACTCCAGCCCGGGCGACCCCGCGGGTATTTACTGCAACCTGCTATTTCTGGGAGTGTTGCGTCCCCCAAGAGCTGGGCTGGCCCCGAGCGCGTCCCTCGGAGCCGGTCCCCGCGGGGACGCCGGCGGCCCTGACGTCCGCGCGGCGGCTGGGCGGGCGGCCACAGCTCCTATTTCGGGATTGTCTCCGGGAGCTGCCCGCAGGCTCCGGCCCCCGGGAGGACGGGAACACCCTGACCCGCGCCCAGAGCTCCCGTCTCCGGGCCGAGTCGAACACACCCGTGCCCTGGGGACGGCCGGGCTGGGAAAGGCGAGGGGACGGATGTCCTGCCCGTCTCCCCTTCCCATCCCTCCTCCCGCGGCYGCGGCCGTGGCCGTGGCCGTGGCCGTGCCGACRGCAGCTGGAGGCCCCGGCGGCCGGCTCATCCATGGGGTTTCCTTGGAAACTGCACAGCGAGTCCCTGCCGTTAATAAGGTTATCGGTGCAGGTGTCCATGGTGGAGGCAGCCCCACGGCACGGAGGTGGCTCTGGGGCACGGCACCGCCGCTGGAGCGGGCTGCCCAGGCCGGGGCGGCACGGAGGTGTCCTGCTTGTGTCCCTGCTGGCTCTGCCCCAGGCCCAGCAGCGTCTGCAGCACTCTGCCCCGCTCCACGGATAGGATTGGGCAGAGGCAGAGGTGTCTGCGATGGGGGCCACATCTTCCCCCCGGACGTGGGGCATTGCCGGGCTGAGCCGCATCCCGGGAGAGAGCCRGCAGTGCAGCAGTGGAGGAAAGGGCCCTCGGAGGGAGGCGGGCAGCTCTCCTTCGGCAAACCGCTGTGCTCCTGAAGGACACGCGCGCCCCACGAAGCTGCTGCTTTAAATAAATAACTACATCATGGCATCTCCCTGCTCCGCRGTGAGCCAGGAGAGAGCTTCATGCTGGGAGCCCTCCTCGGCTTCCTACTGCCTCCTGCGCTCGGAAACACTCTGGGAATGGGGACAAATGTCTGCTGGGAAAATTCGGCCCGGGATCTGAGGAGGTGGCGAGGGAAGAGGCGGGCGGGAGGGGATGGGAAGCTGCAGAAAAGGGGCCAGAAGGGGCCCTGGAGGTCGCCAGCCCGTGCCAACCGGGAGCAGGGAGGCGCGCGGGATTGCCGAGGGGCACGGCAAGCCAGGCACGGGAGAAGGTGGCCCCGCAGCCAGGGCCGGAGCCCGGAGACAGGGTTCAGGCTGAGGACAAGCGAACCGAGCTGGCGGCTCGACGGACAGGGAGCCAAGGAGCCTGAAACGGCAGCCGCAGGCTTCAATTAGCCGAAGAGCGACTGCGGCACCCTGCCCTAAATAGAGCCTCTGCGGTCGGCACGGCCCGGCTCCCCGGCATCGCCCGGCTCCCTGGCATCGCCCAGCCGGTGGGACCCAGCCCCGGCCCCCCGATACCCAGCTGCTGGAGGGCTGACGCCACCGGGAACCACCTCCAACCCCCACATCGGGGCTTATCCCACCGGCAYGGGAGGGAACGGGCCAGAGGGAACAACGCAGCCAGAGGGGGAAGCGGCACCCTGGGGACGGGATGGAGGGGAAAGGGCCGGTTCCCACGCCAAAGCAGCGTGCCAGCTCCGGGCCGGCGCCTCCTGGTCACGCGCGGCTGTGCTTGCCAAGACCGGGATTTCGAGGGGATGCTGGCGGGCCGGGGGCGCGTGGGGCACAGGGCTGCGGGGCCGGAGCCCGAGCGCCGGGGCTGCCGGAGGGGGAGGCGGGCGGCCGCAGCCTGCTCAGAAAGCAGCTGGGAGGAAGGAAGAAGCGGCTAAAATAAGCAGGTGGGTGGACAGGGAGGAAATAATAGCGAGACTGATAACGCAGGGGCTGGAGAGAAGGGGGAAAAAAATCTGCCGCGGGGGAAAAGAGACAAAGCGTCCTCAGGAAATAGGAACGAGCCCCGAGAAGGAGGAGGAAGGTCACCCCGGGGCGCCTGGCAGCAAGGAGGACGTCCCGAGCCGGGGAGGGGGGGAACCGGGGCCGCCTGCGGGGGCAGAGGTGCCCGGAGCACCCTCCAAGTGGGGACAGGAGGCCGCGGGGCCGAGCGGGCGGGTGGACGCCGGGGAGCGGCCCCTCTCCGCCGCGGCGAGGGAGAGGAGGGCGCAAAAGCCGCCGGAGGAGAAAGGGGCGATTCGGGGTGGACCGGAGGGAGACGGAGAGCGAAGCCGGGGCCCGGGAGCGGGGGACCAGCGGGGAGGGCGAGCGAGACCCCCGGGGAGCCCCGCGGGCAGAAGCCCCCCGGGGGCACGGGAGCCCTGGGAGCAGTGCCGGAGCAGGAAGCGGCCGCGCGGCCGGACAGCAGGATGCGCAGGGCCGGCCCGTCTCTGCCCTGGGAGTTTCCACATTAACCACACGCTGTTTGCGTTGGAGCTTTTTCCCCTCGGCAGGGCCGGTGCTGCCGGGGGGTTATTTCCTGCCCTTTTCGCTCTCCCCCCGCCGCCCGCCCCCCACCTTCCCCGGCCTGCAGAAGCCTGTCTGCTTCCTCTCTTACGCCCCGGGGGCTTTCCATGCTGCCAGAAAATAAATCTCATGCTATTTTTAACAGCGGGGAAAACGCGAAGGTCTCCCGGAGCCCGGGTCTGCGGCGGTGATAGCTGCAGGCCGGCTCCCCCGGTGAGATGAAGGAGGGAGAGGAATTTGCAGGGAAGGATGTGGGAGGCGGGCGGGCCGGGCGCGCTGCGCTTTAATCTCTTCGCCGTGGGGCAGGATATTCGGGGGAAGAGAGGGGCGCCGGGGGGCCGCTCTCAGGGAGGCAAACAGCCCTGGAGGCACCGGGCGGCCGCGCTCCCGCTTCGTCCCCCTCCGTCCATCCCGGCGTTTCGCCCCCGATGTTACCAAAAGGAGGTGACACCGAGGCCCATGGGGCGGCAGCGGGGCCGGAGTGGGGGCTGCGGCCCAGTCGCCACCGCCGCCAGGGCCGTCATGGCGGGCAGCCCGTTGCCATGGCGACGGCGGGCGCCATGGTCCCTGGGTGGGGGGGAAAGGGCCTGACTGAGCGCGGCCCGGGGAGACACGGGGAGGAAAAGGGAGGTTTTGCCTCCAGAAGGGGCTGAGGAGGGAGACGGAGGGAGCAGGCGGCACCCACGCCGAGGCGGGGGCCGGGGGGGGCGGCGAGGCGCCTCGGGGGCCGGCAGCGCCATGTTTGCGCCAGGCCTCCATCTTGGCCGAGGGGGCCACGGGGAGCTGCCCGCGCCGCTGCAGCTCGCCCCAACGGGGCCCTCGTGGCCATCCRGCACCGTATCCTCCACACCGGGCAGGCGGCGGCAGGGGGGAACCCACGTCCCCCTCGGCCGTGCCGGCCCACGGCCCCCCGGCCCTGTGGCCGTGGCTCAGCGCCGCCTCCTCCCGCACCTCCCCGCGGCCGGGGATGGCGTCAAGCACCCGATCACGCCTCGGCGCTGGGCATAGGCGCCGAACGGGGTCCCCCGGGGTCAGGGCTGGGACCGCGGCTGTTTTTAACCCCTTTAAGTGACTTAAGGGAGGCTGCGAGCCAGATCAGCTGGCTAATGCCAGGCCGGGCAGGGAGCGGACGGAGCCGCCGATAAGCGAGAGGCGGCAGCGGCTCTGCCCCGCATCTCGCGCCCCACGCGGGCGGCTGTGCCCGCTCGATACTGCTGGCGCGGGGCACCACGGCACCCTGTGGCACGTCTGCTGGCACCCCTCCGGCCCAGGGGACGGTGCCTGCTTGCACGCGTGTGCCGGCATGGTCTGCATGCGCCGGGCTGCGTGCACATGTGTGCAGGATGGTCTGCATGCACCAGGCTGTGTGCACGTGTGTCCGGGACAGTCTTGCATGCACTGGGCTACGTGCACGCATATACAGGCACGRTCTGCATGTGCCAGGCTGCATGCACGAGTGTGAGTCCGTGGGCATGCATGCATGCATGTGTGCTGGGTGCCTGTGCCCAGAGGGGCACGTGGGACTGCTCGAGCAGGCGTGTGTTTGTACATGCTTGTGCAAGGATGCTGCTGTGCAGGGGTGTAGAGACACTTGTGTCTATGTGCATGTGGGATTGTGTATGTGTGTGTGTGTGTGTGTGTGTGTGTGAATGTACACGTGTGTGAGTCTGGATGCAGGTGGGTGGGTATGCCTGCGTGTGGGTGCGTGCTGACTGCGGATAGGTGTGCAGGAGGTGTGCATGGGTGCAGGGGTGCGTGTGACTGTGAGTGCAGATGTGCACGTGCGTAAGCACACACCTGTGCGTGGATGGGTGTGTTTGTGCGGACGGGTGAGCACCGGTGCGCAGGCACTTGGGCGTGGGTGCGTGTGAGCGTGCGGGTGGGCGTGCATGGGTGCAGGTGTGAGTGCGTGCGTGTGCACACACCTGCGTGCAGGCAGAAGGGATCAAGCATGCGCCCGTGGTTAGGGCACCGAGGGGCCGTGGGGAAGTCACTTCCCCTCCGCAGGCCTCGGTTCCCACTTGGCCGAGGCCGGAGCATGTGCTGCTCCGCCTGAGGCTCCGGGTCCTGCTAGGGGAAAGGGGAACCGCATCCCGCRACGGCTTGCTGGGGTTTTGCCCTGGTCCATCCACCCGGGGCCGCGCAGCCCTGTGGTGTGTCCCACGCCGGGGCTGGGATGTGTCTGCGGGGCTTCCCTACGCTCCCGGGCTGGGGCCTTGCTGGGCCCCGGGTACGGGATCAAAACGGGACACCTTTCCCCATCCGCCCCRCGCTGCCCCGCGCTGAGTCTTTGTAGCTCCTCTTTGCAGCTAAGAGAATTAGGAGCTTATTTCTGCTTGAAGCAGCAAGAGCCGAGTGTCTCGCGCTTTCACACGACTCCAGGAGCTGAGGGTTTAGGACAGAAACCAAGCTTTACTCTTTGCAAGGCTCCTGCTGAAAGGGCTTTGGCTGCCGCCTACTCCGCYGCGTGCTCCGCTCGGTGCCCTGCCGCGGACGCGGCGTCACGGGGAGCCCGCGGGGAGGAGGCTTCCTTTGCCCTTCTGGAAGATGTTATGCAAAGCCCGGCGCTTCCGATGCCGCTGCCATGAGGCCCGGAAATGCAGGAAGAAAACCAGAGCGCGAGAGAGAAGCTGTTTCCAAGCACCAMGTGGGAGGGGAGCAGAAAACAGGAGGCGGAGGTGAAAATGTCAAACGCAGTAATGCTCCGGCGGCCGGCTCCGGCCCCGCCGCACCTCCCCGCGCGGGCGCTGCCCGGGACACGGCGCTCCGCACCCCGGCCGGCCCCGGGCGAGGGGCCCGGGTGTGCTGTGCCGGCTCTTCATCCTTGTCCTCCGTCACCCGGGCCTGTTCCCCTCCGGCGCCTGGCTCCCGAGCGGAGGCGGTGCGCGGAGGTGGCCTTTCGCCAGCCTCGGCCCGCTGCCCTCCCGCCCTCCGGCGGCTCCGGCTCGCCCGGCGGCACGGGGCTCGTGCCACGGCGCGGCCATCTGGCCACGGCATCCGGAGGCAGCGAGGGGCTGCGGCCGCCGCTCTGCCGGTGCCAGAGCTTTCTGGGAAAACCTGTGCGCTGCGTTCCCAGCCCCGGCCCCCCCCGGCCCCCTGCCCCAGCAGCCGCGGGCCTTTGATGCTGCTTTCCCGCTGCGCTCCGCGAGGTCCCGGCGGACCCGACTGCAGCCCCCATGGCATGGCCAGGTTCCCACGGCACAGCCAGGTTCCCGCAGCACAGCCAGGTTCCCACGGCACAGCCAGATTCCCGCAGCACAGCCAGGCTCCCGCGGCACAGCCAGGATCCCGTGGCACAGCCAGATTCCCGCAGCACGGCCGGGCTCCCATGGCACGGCCAGATTCCCACAGCACAGCCGGGCTCCCGTGGGCTCTTCCCCCCGCGTGGCCACGGAGGCCTGATGTTTCCAATCACGTTGTCCCAGGAGAAATTCCCCTCATGCTCTCCCTGCGGATGACCCTGCGGGCAGCGCTAGCCCGTCCCCCCCCTCGCTCCCGGGGCAGCCCAGGCTGCCGCGTGCCGGCGCCGGCCTGGGGCYGCTTCCTGCGGAGCGCTGGGGGCCGAGCCGGCGGTGCCCCCCCGGCTGCCCTTGCTTCTCCTCTCCTCTCCAGTCGCCTCGTGTCGGGCTTTGGGCACGTTTCGGAGCCGCGAGCCTGCGCTTGCCCTTGCCGCGAGCCGGCCGGCGCAATCGGCAGAAATCCCCGCTCCCGGCCTGCGGTTTCCTCTGCCGGCTCCTTCGGGAAGTGGGGCAGCACTCCCTGCGCGGGGAACCCGCTGTGCCACCCTGTCCCCGGCAGGGCCGCGAGCTGGGAGCCTCCGCTCCCGTGGGAAAGTCACCCCTGGCCTCCTGGGAGCAGGAGTGAGCCGGGAGCACGGCGAGAAGGCGGCTGTCGCCCCGAGAAAATCCCCCGCTCACGCTCCTTCCTTCCCGGCTCCCCTCTCCGCTCTGCCTGGATTAAGGTTTCGGCTCGGCAGTGACAGCGAATATGAGATGCAATTTGCCCGCAGACAAATCCTGCCAGGATTGCACCCTCGGTGAACGCTCAGCCGCGGAGCTTTTCTCACCCYGCTGTTGCATCCCTTGGATTAGAGATGGCTTTTTTCCCTTTGATCTTAATTGTTTGCTCCTGCTCATCCCAAGCTCTCTTCCTGCCTCTTTTTCTCTCTTTCATTTTCTCCTCCCTGTTGCTCGCAGCAGAGTGACCCCATCCTGAGCTTCCGGGGAGACGGACACAGTGCAATGCGGAGCAATAGATCTGCGCTGACCCCGAAAGAGGAAGCATTCCCTGCGAGGGCCTTGCCCTTCTCCGAGCGTCGCCCCGTGCGGGGGCTTTCCGGCGGCAGCAGCGCCGGCGGCGGCGAGCGGGGACAGTCCCCGAGCCGCGGGGAAGCACCCGGCGCTCGCCGCGCCAGGAGCCGCGTGCTGCGCCTCGCCCCTTCCACGGAAACCCGCGAAACTCCAGCCTGGGCTTTTCCATGGCTTGTCCCGTGGCCGTGCCGGAGGCACCACTGGGAACGCCGTGCCCTGGCCCCTGCCTTCATGCAGGGAGCACGCGGGGAAAACCTGCCCTGGCTTCCCGGGACGATGCGGGAGCACCGCTGGGGATTGCTCCAGGCAGGGATGGCGGGTCTGGTTTCCAGTTTGGAAATGGGATTTTGGAGGCCATCTGGACTCCAGCCACGGCCTGGAGCACACAGGAAGCTGGGTGGGGGCCGTGGGACACCCGCGCCGGCGCTGGGCCTGCCCCGCACCACTCCGAGGGCTCAAGGGCCACGCGGACCCGCGTGCCGAGCCGTCCGGAGCACGGTCCTGCCGCCGCTCCGGCATGCAGGGAAGGCCGCAGCGGCCGGGCCGGAGGGCCGCGGGGCTCCTGCCGGATGGCTCCGGGGAGCACCAAGCTCCCGCGATGCCCTAAGTGTCCGGCCGTGAGGAGGGAGCAGGCAGCCAAGCCCAGCCGGCKCTTGCTCCCCCCCGGAGCAACAGCTTTGGGAACACTGGTTATTTTTAATCCCGGGAAGCTATTTTTGAGAAGAGAGGCTATTTTTACTGCCTGTGTCTAATCCTTCTTTTCTTTTCGACCGTACCCAGCTATTTGGAGAGCCATGGGGCGGGCAGCTCCACACTTCCGGAGCCGTTCGGACCGGGCGAGCTGCATCCAGGAGGATTCGGGGCGGGCAAAACCATATTGCTGGACCTGCCTCTCCACCCGGCTCCCACTGGCCCCATGCCCGGCAGCTGGGGATCCGGGCGGTGGGGTCGGGATTACTCCCTTGCCGGGGCTGCTCTGCCTGGGGGCAGCCCGGCCCCGAGGCCGTTAATCCTGCAGCGATGCCGAGGAAGCGAATGTGCCCCGTGCAGGCGGGTTTTCCGGGGCACAGAGGGGCCAGGAGCTCACGGCCCAGATTGCATCCGCCCAGCCGGAGCCGGGAAGGCRACCAAAGCTGGGGCCGGCAGGGCGAGGGGGCCACGCTTCCCCTGGGCGTTACGGGGCCGGCGGGGTCCTGGGAGAGCCGGAGACCCGGCACCGAGCTGGAAGCAGGTGTCGGACGCGTCCCGGAGGGAAGCGGCGGCCGGGCGGAGGGGCGGAAGGGTGGGCCGGGCCCCGCGGGTGCCCTGGGGGCGCCGGGCACCCGCGGCCGGGGCCGAGCGGGAGCAACATCTGGCAGCGGCGGGGCGGGCAGGAAGCGGAGGGCCGGCTCGGACCCCCCCGCGCTCCGCCAGCCCGGCCCGGCCCGGCCCGTGGCATCCCGGAGGGACCGTGCTGCTGCCAGATGTTCGGCAGCTGTCTCCGCCGTTTCCTCTCCTCCCCCCGCGCCTTCATCCTCCTCCGGGAAGATCTTCCCTGCGTTTCCTCGGGCAGCAGAGCGGGGGGAGCATCCCCCGCACCGCCTCTCCTCCGGACCCCGCTTCCTGAGCCGCAGCGCCGCTCCGCTCGGAGCTTCGGCTCTCTCGCCGCTCATCCCTCCCTCCGCCGCCGTCTCCTCTCCCGCCTCTTCCCCCTTCCCTCTCTCCTCGCTGCCTTTCTTCTCCTGCCAGCCGCGGTTCGCTCCCGCCGCCTCCGTCCGCCCAGCCCTCGGGGTCCCCCCGGGGCATCTCGCCCCTCCGCAGCCTCCCGTGCCGCCGCCGGCCGCGGGGATCAGCGCCGGCCTCCGCGGCCTGCAGAGCTCCCCCGATCCCGGGGAGGGCACGGAGGCGGCGGCGGCGGCGGCTGAGACCTTTCATTGCTTTTCTTCCTTGTCCTCTCGAAAAAACCTGCAGAGCCGCCGTGCGACTTTTGCATTTTACATTTTCCTGCAGCGCAAGGTCCGGGCCGGCGAGGCGGGAGCTGCCGGGCCGGCGCCTGCAGGCCGCGGCCACCGCGCTGCCGAAACCTCCCCGCTCCCTGCCCGTCCCCGGCAGCACGGAAAGGCAGGGAAGCTCAATCCGTGGCACGCTGCGGAGCCGTGCCGACCGCCGCGCTCCCCAGGTGCACGCCGGGGTGCGAGCCCCAGCGCCCGCCCGCGGGGCGCAGATAGGATTGGGGGATTAGCGCAGCTTAGGGAGCAGGGTTTTTCCAGGCAGCAGATGGTGCTGGATGCATCCCAAGGTGAGGTTAGCGGGATGGGAAACGAGCCTGGGAGTAGCCTGGGCAGAGCAGGGGAAAACGGAGCAAAAGCAGGGAGGAGGTGGAATTGCATCCAGCCCGTTTCCTGGCAGGAGGTGCGCAGCAGCGCCGGAGGGCCGCATCCTGCCCCCGGCTCTGCTGCGTGCTGGATGCATGACCCCATTAGCGCCCATGGGCCCAAGTGCACGCGGACCTGTGAGCCTCCCTCGACGCAGCTGCGGACATGGCCTGCGCCGGCCGGGGGTTCGTGCGAGCAGGACACTGGGTGCCGCCGGCCCGGCCACGGGGTGCCGGCACGGTGCCGGGGATTCCCGCCTGCCCTGGCAGCACCGGTGGCTCGTGTGCCCGGAGGGGCTCTGCCGAAACTAGTGAGATTAGCAACTTTGCCCCAAAGCTGGCAGGGGAATTCCCGGGTGATAAGCATGGAAATGAGCAGCGTAAAGCGGCTGCCGACGTGACGAGGTGCAGACGAGAAGGAAAACCCAGCGGCCGGGGTGGAAGTGCCGGTGGCTCCGGCGATGCCAGCAGTGAAGTCTGGCAATCCCCGAGCAGTGTCAGGAGCCGTTTTGGAGCCGAAAACAGTCAAATGAGCTGCGATAAGGAAGCAGAAATTAGGGCCCGGTGTCCGGGCAGAGAGGGGTAACGCCGGTGCTGAACTGGCCCCGGTGGGAGAGGAAGGGGAGGCCAGTGCCGGGGCGAAGCCGCCTGCTCCGTGTGTCCGGACAGAGCCGTCCTCGCCGGGGATGCGGGGTGGCCAGGTGGCTCCGGCTCCTGCTAGAGACGAGCTGGGCATCCCCGGAGGATGCTCTGGATCCAGCCCGGAGCCCCCGCACCTGCATCCCTCCACCCCGGCGGTTTGGGCCCCTTCGAGAGTCGCCGTCCCTTCCCTGCGGCCGGGTGCTCGGAAAGAGGAAGCGTCGCCCCCAGCTGCCTCCCCGCGCCGGCCCCGGGGTTATTTTAGGTCTCCAGAAAAGGGGAAGGTTGCGCCTGGCGGGCGGCAGTTTTGGCCAGCGGGAAGGCGATGCCCCTGCGGTGCGCAGGGGCCGGTGCACAGTCTGGGAAAGAGGAACACCACCGCCGCCGGCCGCGCTTCCCCTCCGCTCCCGCCCGGAGCGGCTCGGCGGCACGGCCCCGAGAAGCGGATCCAGCTCACCTGATGGGCAAAGGGGCTTTCGGGGAGGCGCAGGCAGAGCCACTGCAGCCCCGGGGTGATGCCCACGGCCTCCAGCGCCGCTCAGAGCCTGGTTTAATGCTCCGGACGGTCCCGAAATGCTGGGGAGCCGTCAGCCCGGCCCTGCCACCTCGCCTGGCGTCTCGGGGCTGCGCTCCAGCGGTGCCGGGTGAACGGTGTTGGGCGCCCCAGCCGCGGGGGAGGCAGGACACCCCTGTCCCCGTGGCCGGGCTGAGTCGGGAGGCGCCGCTCGCGGAGGGACGCCCCGGCGCTCCCCGCTCGGCTCCGTGACCCTCACATTTGCGAACTGCAGGAGCAAGGAACGAGGGGAGGGTTCATGCACGCGCATTTTCCAATGTTGCTTTTTGCTGTTAATAGTGTGCTTCGACACCGGGGCCCAGGGAAACGCTGGCGCCCAGCAGCGTTCCCTCCCCACGGCATTGCCAGGGCCGTGCACATAACGCCGCGCACGTAACGCCGTGCACATCCCGGCTGGTCTCGTGCCGATGCCCACACCGTGGCAAGGCTGGGGCGCGCTGGGGGCCGGGGGCAGGCAGGGCCACTGCCCATCCCCGCTGCGTCGGGGCGCCCCGCATGCGGAGCAGCGATAGCCCTGCCGGCCCGCGCGGCCACGCTCCGCTCGTGCTCGGGAGACGCGCGCCAGGCACCAGGCGATAGGGCACTATCAGCCGGCGCCGACTCGCTCCGGCGGCGTGCGGCCCTCGGCTTCGGGAGCGCCGGCGCGGGCTCGGCCCTTCACCGCTGCGGGAAGCGCGCGGGGCAGAGCAGCGCCCGCAGCTTTGCAGGCGGGCGGCGAAATCTAGGTCAGGGCTTTCTTTAACAGGGGCACCGAGCCCAGGTCGTCTCGGCTCCAAGTGAAGCAGGAGATCAGCGGCGGCAGCCCCAGCCTGGCGCAGCCGCGGGGAAACGGCAGCCTGGAAACACCTGTGCCCACCGGGAGCATCCCCATTCCGGGAGCGTCCCCATCCTGGGGGCTCCCCTGCTTCAGCGCTGGCTCCCTCCCTCCCCTTCGCCCCGCGCACGTGGGAGCCGGAGTGGCTGGACGGGGGATCGGCGAAGGGAACCGGCTCCGGGCCTGACATTTTGGCGTTTACCAGCGAATGGCAAAAAAGCCCCACGCGAGCAAAAAGTCCGGCAGCAGCGAAAGGGGAACTGGGGGGGCAGCGCGGAGGGCACGAAGCTGCGGTCACCAGGGCGAGCGAACGCCTCCGAGGCCCAGCCAGGTATCCCAGCGGGGGGGGGCACCCGGAGCCGTGGCGGTTCAGCGATGCTGGGCTCGGAGATCCATTTTTTACTCCTGGCAGAGCTATCGGAGGCCATTAGGGCTCCTTCCAAGCCGTAATGCCTCCGAGCTCCTCCTGCTGCACTCATCTCTCAGGGCCAGATTTTCAGGAATCCAGGCTCTGGCCAGGCTTTCACACGGGCTCAGCGCTCAGCCACTCCCTGGCTTTGCACTGAGCCCAGCTTTAAAATTAGACCTGTGCTGAGGCTCCAGACTTTGGAATAATACCACCCCCCTGCCACAAAAAAAGCCAAGTTCTTAAAATTCTCCCCGTCCTTTTCCTAGAAATGTCTGGGATATACGGTGGTGCTGTGCGACCTAAGCGAATTTGGGGCACTTGTTGAGATGAGCTGCAGTGCCCCAAAAAGGGTATTTCCAATAGCTCCTCTGCCTAACACTTGCAAACGTGCTCTCCTCTGCTGCCCGGCACGCACTGCTGGAAATGGTTCTGAAAAATTAATGCACCTTTCCCCATTTACATTCGCTTCCCTTTTCACGCTCGTCTGGGGCAATGAAAATAGACCGAGCGGAAAAGGCTCCTAAAATGAAAGTAAAGAGAAACAAAATTATCACCGAGTTGGGTTTGCAATGAGCCAGATTGCAAAATGACTAGGAGCGGAGCAGCCCAGGGCTTCCCCGGCACACTTCTGACGGCTGCCGAGCACTTCGCAAAAAGGAGGCAGCCGCTGAGGCGTCAAATCCGGAGAGAGTCTGGGCACACGCTCAGCTTTAAGCCCACGAGCGGTCCCTCCAAAACCAAAGCCAGGCAGGTTTTTACCTGGGGATGGGGAAACACCAGCCCGGAGCGAGGACGAGCGAGGCTGCGAGGGAACAAGGCGCTGCTGGCTGCACAGCTAAGGGCGAAGGGAGGCTGCCCTGGCGCTGCACAGCGGCTCGAGAGCACAAGACGGGCTGGGGGAGAGCGAGAGACTCCCCGGGTCACCGGGAAAGTCACAGCGAATGCTCTAGAAGTCACAGTTCTTTATTCTCAGCACTGGGACGGCGGTGAGAAAACCAACCTTTTGTCCCAGCTGCTCTCCTTCGGCTCCCTGCGGCGAGCGACGGCGTAGCCCGAGCTCCGGGCACCAGCGTTCACCCGGCACGCTGAGCCTCCGGGCCGCAGCGCTCGCCAGGCATCGGGATCGTGTTTCCGAGCGGTATCTCCGTGTCTGTAAGCCAGGGAGGGAGAGCAAAGGGATGTGCGTTTCCCAGCGCCTTTCTGATCAATATGGGCGTTCCTAACTCCTGCGGGCACTAACAGGCAAGAGGAGGGGAAGCGCCTCACTGCAAACTAACGAGCTCTCCGGAGAGCTCGCTCCCCGTGGGCCGTAATTCCCCTTCGGTGGGGAGAAGTTGGCTTCTCGGAGCGAAGCCATGTGTCTCTGCGTGACCTTCGAGGTCCTGCCGGGGCCGGTGCCAGCGATGGGCTGCACGCGGCGGGCGCAGGCCCCGGCTGGGTGCGAGGCTCCACTGCGCCGCAGCTCAGGGGCCAGCGAGGAGAGGTGACTTTCGCGGGGTCACGCGGTGACGAACCTGGCGCGCGGCAGGCCCCGAAAGCCGGGAGGAACCGGGGATCCGAGGCAGCGGGATTTTCCTGCGGATCCCTCCGCAGAGCCGGGGGAAGGGGGTATTTCCAGTGACTAAAGGCGACTGAAGGTGGGGGTTTCTAACGGAAACGGGCGGCAGCGCTGGCTGCGTCTGGGCACAGGCAGGGAGGGAGCGACGCGAACACCGCGGCGCTGGGCCGGGCCCCGGGGATGGCCGTGCTGGTGCTGCCACCTTCCCTCCAGACAGACAAACGGCACCGGAGCCGCTGGCCCCGCTCCTGCCAGCCCGGCTCCCGCGCAGGCTGGGGGTCTGGGGGCCGAGGCCCGGCCCCACGGCGGCGTGGGACTCCCCACCGCCCCCGGGGTCCCCAGTGCCCCGTGACCCACGAGGAAACCTGCGGCGACGCAGAGCCGGGCCCTCGGCGCAGGCTGCTGCGGGCACGGGCACCTCGCACCCACCCGGCCCGTGCTGCGTCGGGGCGCTGAGCCCCACGGCACTGCAGGCCCCCGAGCCCCAAAGCAGGGCTCTGCCCCCTGCGGGCCCCTGCGCCCCATGGCGGGGCCTGGCACCCTGCAGGCCCCTGAGCCCCATGGCAGGCCCCTGTGCCCCACAGCGGGACCCAGTACGCTGAGCCCCACACAGGCCCCTGTGCTCCATGGCAGGGCCTGGCACTCTGAGCCCCACACGGGCCCTGGTGCCCCACAGCGAGCCCTGGCAGCCTGCAGGCCCCTGTGCCCCACAGCGGGACCCAGTACCCTGAGCCCCACACAAGCCCCTGCGCCCCACGGCAGGACCCAGCACCCTGAGCCCCACACAGGTCTCGGTGCCCCACGGCAGGACCCAGCACCCGGAGCCCCACACAGGCCCCTGTGCCCCACGGCAGAGCCCAGGTGCCCCGTGTGGTGCTGAACCCCAGAGGAACTGAGCCCACCCCCTGCTACTCCACCTGCCCCTCCTCGTCCCCCATGATGTAATCCCCAATCCCAAGATATGACGTCATTCCCAGCGTCCTGCGCTGACGTCACCCCCGCCCCGTTTGACGTTTCCGGCCGCGGGGGGGGGGAGGGGGGAGAGCGCGGGGGAACGTGGCGCCGTCGCCGTGGCGACGCGGCGGGTGACGCGCTCTCCCCGCGCCTCCCCGGAAGCGGGCG
>NW_020447195.1:10708022-10729407 GCF_003343035.1 Apteryx rowi | reverse complement strand
AGCCGGGGCTCCCGGCGGGCGCTGGCGCCTCGTCCCTCCGGCCTCGTGCGGGCCCCGCGGCCGCTTAGCAGCTGCGGCCTCGTGCCGGGCCGGGAAGCTCTTCTCGGCTCGCAAACCGCTCCGCCGCCGGTGCCGCTGAGGTGGCTGTGGGGGAGGCTCGGCGGTTTCTCTTCCTCTTTCTGCGAGGCAGCTGCCCCTTCCTTCACCTCCCCCTGCGGCCTCCCCAGGTTTGCGCAGCGCGCTCTGCTTGCTGCCCGCTTATTCTGTCTGCGTTCTGCCTCTTGTCTCTGACAGATATCAACCTTAACTCTCCCAACAAAGGTCTGCTGTCGGATAGCATGACAGACGTTCCCGTGGATAACGCCGCCGCCTCGGCGAGGACCTCCGCGCCTGAAAGTCTGACCCTTGCCGAAGAGGAGGAGTTGAGGTCTGAGCTTGCAAAGGTAAAATGACACTTGCGTTCGTCAGCTGGGACCATGTGTGCCTGTAGTTACGTTCCCTTGGGAGGTGGAAAAGCAGGAATACGATGTACCACAGGAGCAGGGTGATGGGGGTTTTTTTGTTTCTGTTTTTTCAGTTTTACAGTGGTGTTACCTGTGTCTTTGGATCTCTCAGTTCATTGTTAAAATCCACAAAGCTGACCTATACTTCAAACAATGTGGTGTGCTGCTTGCTCTTCCCAGAACTATTCTTAATTTAGGGCTGTAAGGAAAAAAGTGGCTTTTTATGCAGTAAACTTAATCCAGGCTTCATTTGAAGTGAGAAAACTCTTTAGGTAAGTGGTATGCAAAATGAGCTGCTTTCTGTTAGGAAGCTGAAACAATGCACTATGTAATATGCTCCTTTTTTTCCTATGTTTTTCTCTTAAATGTTTATAGGGAACTATTTTTGGTGCCTATGTGCTTCTGAAATGTTGGGAGTTTGTAATATAATACCCTAAAGTTTGGGCACATAGGTTTTAAAGGCCAGTTTATAATTTCTATCTAAAACGTAGTAGAAGATGGTTTCAGTTGTTCTCCTGTTCTTAATGATGTCAGAGGAAGAAAATTATAAAATAGAAGCAACTGAAACCAGTTGTTTCTTAGAGACCCTTCTTACAATGTTTTCGGGGCACTGAAAGTGTTGTTTGTTGGGAGAGAGGGTTCATTTCTACTTGATTTAACTGCAGCTTACCGAGACCTGTATGACCCTCCAGAACAGGAAGAACATTTGTTTTAATGATGTCAGAGGAAGAGAATTATAAAATAGAAACCTTAGTTAATAAGAAGTATTTGGTAACTGATTTTAAATGGTGTCTGCTGTTACCGTTGAGATTACGATGCTAGGGATGAGTTCTGATAAGTCTCAGTGGTATTAAGTGGCCAATACAATAGCTTTTGTGGATGTTTTCCTGGTGGAAGTCTAAGTGTCCCATCCCAGCACCATTTATGTTCAGTTGAATTGTTCTGTGTGCATCTAGAGTTCCCACCAGTTCTCTTATATTCAGGTTAACAAAACCTTTCTAGTTTGCAGGGGGAGGGTTTCATTTAATTTTCAGAACTTTATCAAGCTGTGATGTTAAGATATGCCTATGCCTCTCTCTAAGGTTGAAGAAGAAATTGGTACTCTCAGACAAGTTCTGGCTGCTAAAGAGAGGCACTGTGGAGAGCTGAAGAGGAAACTAGGTTTGACTCCCTTGGATGGGTTAAAACAAAACCTGTCTAAAAGCTGGCATGATGTGCAAGTCTCCAATGCGTAAGTGTTGTTTATGACACAAGTTTCACATTTAAATATAACTCGATAGAAATTATTTCCCAGCATTGCGTTCCAGGGCTTTTCCAAATGGCTGGAGGCTTTTGCTCTGGTGGGTAAATAGAGCAAAAGGAGAAAAAATAAATCTGGTTGTTTCATTGGTTTCACATGTCAGTGTCCTTATGTCAGTGTAAATAGAACTTTCATGTCTGTAATCTTGGTAAACTGTTGCTGAATGCTCTTTCCTAGGAGGTTAGAGATCTAGATCACCGCTGAACAGGACAGTTCTGTTTGCCAATTTTTGACCATTTCTTTGGGGTGCAGGCTGCTACTACTCTGTTCTGAGCTCAGGCTTAGAGAGAAGCAAAAAGTGCTGAAGTTCTACTACATAATGCTAGTTTGGAGGCTACCCATTTCCTCGGATACATAGCTTGAATTAAAAAGCCTGCACTTCCTGGGGCAAAATCATACAATATTAATGTGCTAGGAACGCAGTACACAGAAGCATCTTGGCTTTGAGAAGACTGGGAATTAGACTGACCCCATTACTGAACGGGTACTAAGAGTATGGTAGCTGCGCTGTTTGGCAGTGCCAGAAGGAGAGTCAAAGAGGTAAGTTTAATACTGTATTTGTGCCCAAGTGTGAGGGGCGCTCAGTATCCACAGGAGGTTTGTTCAGTCTAAACAGTCTTGTGCTGCTTAACTGCAATCTGGAGTTGCTGACAGTGCTACTGCAGGGCAGATTTTTGAGCTGTTCATCTCGCTGTTTGTTCTTTTTCTTTTCCTCATCTCCCCTCCCCCCCTTGCCCAAATTTTGTTACTCCTTTGTAACTTAAATCTGTCATTGTCTTCTAAAAATGAATATTAAAGAAATTATATTCATTAATACTTTCTGTTTCTAGTTATGTGAAAACATCTGAGAAACTTGGAGAGTGGAATGAGAAAGTGACACAGTCTGACTTGTGAGTGCCTTGGGCTCCTCAGCAACACCTTCTTGCTCCTTGCTCCATTCCCCAATTTGTGCTGCTCCTTGTTCTTTCAGGCATCAGGGGTTGATTAGGAGCTGGAGGCATGGTGAAGCTATAGTCAGGACTGTTATTAGCAGCATGCCTGACTTCCAGCTATAAGCATCCCTCAGTTGTGGAGGAGGTGAATAAAAGCTACTGCTCTCATCTCTCTGGTAGTCTTTCCACTGCAGAAGAAAAATTCCAATCAGTTACCAGACCACACTTAATATATATATTAAAAAAACCCAAACAGCTGCAATTTCCTTTTAGCTGGTCTTTGTTAGGCTAGTCTGTTATAATCAGATGTCTTATTACTGGACCTCTATCTTTTTACTATGAAACTCTTTCTCTTCTCCTCACCAGACTTGGTAGCAATCAGTTTGATTATTGGCTTCCTGCATGGCCACGGGGGAGAGAGAAGGTATCTGAAGGCATTCAACTGTAGCTGAAAACATGGGCTATGCAAATATGTATATTAGCTTTTGAAAGTTTCCACACTGGGGCTCTGTTGGGTTGATGTAGGCGATCCTTTCTGACAGCTATGAATTTTAGTCTTTGCAGTATATACAAGCAGGTGATAAATGTGGACAAAAATTGTCTGGCTACTTTTGTCTCTAGAACACATTCTTTAGTTGTATTAGCCCTCAACTCGTATTAGACATGCATCATTTTGATTCTTGTTGTATAGTTAAATGTCAGGGAGATCTTGAATGTTTGCTGAACTGAGGATTCCTTCCATTCAGCCTTTTGTGTTCAAGGAGATGCTAATTTAGCTAAGAGCAGATGTGGGTTGGAAGATTTTCTTCAGTAGGCAAAATAGTTAACTCTGCCCTAATGAGGGACAGTTAACACTTCCTGGGTGATGTGAACTGCCTGACATGTATCACCTCCTCTGAGGTGTCATCTGAGCTGGTACCAGACACTTCTCATAGTAAGTGTATTCAATCTGTTTTTCCGAGTGTTAATTCTTACAACCTATAGGATATTGGTTTATATGTATATAGGTGTGTGCACACACACTTGCACACACACTTACACACACACGCACTCTCTAAAGATTAGAAGATGGGATTCAGTTTTACAGTTTGTCCAGGTCATGCTGTGTTGATGCAGCTTCGGGTGTGGCAGTCAGACTTTTAGTTTTGTGCTCAGCTCGCTGCTCTGTCCTTTTTAGTGTATAGCTACCATGCAGTGTGTAGGGAGGGAGTAGGTGATACAGCCTTTCATTTGGAAAATCCTGGCGCCTTCTAAACTGCGGGTCTAGTTTGCTTTGTGCTCAGTGTTTGAATGTGTTTAAATAGGGAAGAAACCAGGGCTTGGATGTCTTCCTCCCTCTCAAACAACAACTCTTTTCCCTCTGACTTGGATGGGGGAAAACTGGATGTCAGAATAAAACTTATGATACCTTAAGTGTAAAGAGACACTAATAATGTGGAAAGTGTCAAAAGAAGCATCTGTCATGAATCTTGGCACTGTATCTAACCTCCATTGTGTTTGTAGATATCTTTCAGCCAGCAACACACTGGAGGACTGGAATGAAAAATTAACTCAATCAGAAGCGTGAGTGTCTTAACCTTCAGCGTTAACAAATGCTTTCATGACAGCCTGCTGCCTCTAACATTCTCTGCCCCTGCTCACGGTTCTCTACTTTGTCTAGTCCTACCTAAACTTTTTTCAAGCCTTCACTTTTTTTAAACTGATAAATGTATCCTCTGTGAGAAGCAGCCTTTCCTCGGGTCAATAACTGAATGACTTCACTGTGGTCCAAGTGACATTCTCTTCAGATGACTGCCTGCCCTTACAAGGGAACTGACAGGAGCCACTGGGTACCTGAGACTTGCATGCCATGTTTTATAACTTCAGCTGACAAGCTGTGGAATAGACTGACCTCTTCTTGTAACCCCTCAACATGTAACCATGTTTCTCTGTGGGGAGCAGGAACTTTTTTTCCCCTTTAGTACCTGATGAGCACAAATAGAACTTTAGTGTCCAAAGCAGCTGTTCTGTCATTTTGGAGCCCCAAATGGACTTGAACAGCTTAAACCTCACAGCTGTTATAACTCCATTTTTTGGATGTGAATGGTCTCTTAGTCATGTTTTTACTAAATGCCTGGAATTAAACTCTCATCTGGACTAAATTATGAAAATGTATTATGAAAGTTGGCCTTTGTCCTTCTCACTGCATCTCTCCCGCAGTGTATAGGGGAATCCTTGACAGTAATGCAGTGGGAGCAAGTAGGCAGTGTCTTTATTTCCTGAATTGATTTAGACCGTGGTATTTGTAGGGCTTGGGTAAGCCAGATGTTCCCGTTCTTTGTAGTGGATATGAAATTCAGTCTTCTAACCTGAGCATGCGAGAGGCAGCCTAGAGCTGGCTTGCCATTGGCAGCATGTGTCAGTGGAAGGTATTCCTCATAAGAGGGATGGAAGATGAGCACAAATAGAAAGCAGGAGTATCAAAAACTTCCAAATATGCAAGTTCTGCCTTCCAAGTACATTGTATGTTTTCTGGATTAAAAAATTTTTGCTGCTTGCAAAATAGTGAATGACCTTTATCCTTGCCGACTGTGTACATGATTCTGGCAGTGTTTAATCATAGCTCCTCCTTGGGTGTGCCTGCTAGAATAGAAAACTTCTTGTCATATCTGTTTCCTTGTTCTTCAATGATAAGTGCAAGAAAAATATGGTAGAAGTGTGGTTCTGTAGGCCTGAATAGCTGTGACACGCTAGCTTTCCTGCTTGCGTTGGCACTAGACAGTGACAATTCATGCTAACAAGATAGATGCCAATTAAAATGGAGAGGCAAGGGTGCTTCAAAGGTAAGATTCTAGCAACATTTCAGAAAACAAACAACTTGCACTTCCTTCATCTAAAGCTCAGTAAATACTAGGAGTCAAGTTCAAGGAATCAAAGGAGGAGGTTTTACTTGTGTTTTGGGATTGTTTTGCAAAGGCATCTTCTTTCCTGTTGTTTCACAGCTTCTCTGAATTATAACTGGCAAGTGTCCTGATTGAACTGGAAATGGGCCTGACCTGTGACCTTATGGTGCTTTTGTACACTGCTGAATTTCCTGGTAGTTGCCATTCCTGGCTGCAGAGCTTGAATTGTCCTCTGCAAGCAGTGTAGAGAGGACAGAAGTCAGCCCGGTCTGTCTCTGGCTCCAGTTTCATTGTAACCAGGGTGCACGATGGCTTAGATGGATTGTGAACGTAGCCAGACAGCACAAATGGTGGTTGCTGTATAAAAGCAAGTGAGAGGAAGCTGGTACTAATGGATAAAGAAGGATTTGAGGGTGCAGCTCTGGCTCCTCCCTGGAAGGTTTTGCAGGAGAGGGATGCAGTAAAGTGTTCAAATACCACAGGATTCTGAAGTGGGCAGAGATCTCTTCTACAGCTTCTCATTTGAGCAAATTGCCTGTTAGGACAGCAAGGTACTAATCGTAGCTCATACCTGTTACTCCCAGATCTAGATTATTCTGATGTGCTTTGTACCAGCATTAAGGGAAGAAAGTGAGTGAGTGAATTTGTATTAGCGGTAAACCTGACAGTGTCAGTGGCAGAAGAGCAGTTGTGATTTTGAGGGGGGGGCGTCAGAAGGGGGGGGTGGTCAGAGCTGGCTGTAGTTAAGTTATATTGAAGTCTGGTATGCCTTGACCCTGGCTGTCCCAGATCTGCTTCCATATGCATGCCTGCGATGGCAGTTCTGGGTGGAAACAGCTTCTCACTTCAGCTGCATTTCCTTGACTCTGCCTCCTGCACTGCACTGGTGAGGTGTGCGTGTGTGTGTGGGAGCTGTGGCTGCAGAACCAGATTGGGGATCTGATCTGGCAGCTGCTATTCTTTTCCTTTTTTTCCTTCCAAGCTTATTTCATCTGGATCATTTCCCTTATCTAAATCACTGTCAGCACAAACGGCTGTGTTGGCATCATGAAGGAGCACGCTCAGGCAGAAGGAACAGCACTTGGGTGCTAGGTTGTCTTCAGTTGGCTTAGGAATAGTTCTGTCAAGTGTGAAACAACAGTTGTGAAATTGCTCTCACCTTTATCTGCTGAAGCTAGGCCTAATACCTGAGTTTGCAGTGTGTGTGTGGTGTGATGGTGTCATTTGATTCTGTAAACTGTTCCTCTTATCACTGCTCTGGTACTTGATGCTGATCAGGGAGAGTTCAGTGCTGAGCTGTTTTTCCTTGGCTTGTGTAGAAGTAGAGTCAGCACAACATATTTCAATGAGCAGGAGGCCTTAGGTGTTCCTGCTAGACAGCTGTAAATCCAATCCCATGACAGGAGTCTGTCAGCCTGTGCAGGGGAGGAGCCTGACCCCTAAACGGAAGGGATTGAAGTTCCAAGGAAGTTCTGGCCCTGGGGTTCGAATCCCCTTACTGTGGTAGGAAAGCATGTATATGAACAAGCAATATTCACGCTAACTACCTCACTCATAAATTATCTTGAGATGACTACTTCTTACAAAACTTCATGCTGTGAAGAAAGTGTTGAGTTCCTGCTATCTGGGCATAGTCTGTTAGGTTCTTCTAGGGTCACTGAATTAGTGGAATTAGTCTGGAAAATGCCTAGATTATAGGAATGAGTAGACTTCTTCCACAGCAGGAGATGTGGTAGTAAAGCTGATTCATTTTTGCCCTATTCAGCACAAGTCTCGCATACGTTCATGATTCAGAAATACTTGATCGGGGTCTAAAAAACTGAAAAGCAACATGTTGTAAGTAGTCTTGCCTGAATCCAGTTCAGGTGCTGTCTCCTGAACTCCTGTCTGGAGAGGATGAGACATAAAGAATTAAGTCAGCTGTAGACATGTTGCTTCTGGCCTCGAAGTTCAGAGATGTGAACATTAAGTCATTTTTAGATGTCCTTCTCTTGCTCATCCACTTGTATTAGAATATAAAGAAAAAAAAAAATCCACCACCAACAAAAAAACCCTCAAGCTTAAATATTTGGAATAAGAAAATTTGGCTTAAGTTGTTGGACTTGTTTTCCTGCCTGAATCTTTTCTTATAATTTGAAGAATGCCATAAATCCAAATGTTAAACACAAACTGTAAAATAGCTTAGAGAGGATGAGTTGATGAAAAAGGCTCAAAGAATCCTTGTTCCTAAGATTCTTATTTGAAGGAAACAAAGGTTCTCAAATGTCTTCTCTAGTTCTTGTATAAACTTCTCAAATGTAATCAGCTGGTAAGCACAAGCTGTCAGACTTATTGTGGTTAATGGTAACTGATGGGAAGCTTCCCTACTGATTTAATTCTAAACTGCAGCTGTAGAGGTAATGCTCATTTCTGCATTTCTTTTCTAGACAGTAATGTCAGTCTTGCCTCTTTCCTCCATTCCCTAACACTATAACAAATGTTATAACTTCTTCAGGGCTGCAAGCATATTATGGAATAGGTTCCTTGACTTATTTTCTCAAGGAGATCAAAATGCAATTATAGAGCAAATGGGGTATGATGCTATGATGTGTAATTTCTGTGTGGAAAACTGGGACTTTTTTTGCAAATGTTTGCGAGATTTAAAAATGTAAAGTTAAAATGGTAAAATATCTGAAGTGAGTGTATGGAAAGGTTAAGCCTACACTTACTGCCTTCTTAAAGCTTGGTCTTTGAATATGTGCAAGACTGAAATGGGCTTTTTCAGTGAAGTCAGGGCAGCTCACTAACCTAGCTTCTTTCCTTTAATGTGGGTTCCTTTCTCAAAATGGTGGGATGCTTCTTGCTTTCAGATCCTATGCGTTAGTTCAACTGATTGGTTTTTTTTTCTGTTTAGATATAAGAAGACCCAGGAAACCCTGTCCCAGGCAGGGCAGAAGACTTCAGCAGCCCTTTCCAATGTAGGTTCTGTTATCAGCAGGAAACTTGGCGACATGAGGTAAGACTTCTATTTTGTGCTCTAGTTCTTTGATCTAAGATTTAAACAGTTTTGAGACTTCAGACAATAGCTAGGCTTTTTCCATTTTTTTTCTACTTGGTTGGCAGCACTTTGCTATTGATGGACTACCTTCTTCCATGTGGCCCTGTACATCAGACTTTAGGACACATTAAACACTTTTAAACACTCCTCAGGAAGAAACCTATTCCTGCCAGTCTCTTCTGAAAGTGTTTGTTCTAAAACTTGTGTTGATTAAAAATAAAATCAGTTCATTCCAACACCTTTAGTCTAATTCGGCTCAAAAGAGCTGACAGAACATTTTTGGTTTCCTTCCTCTCATGTGGTTGCACTGCAGCTTTTACTTTATATTTAAGAAATTAGCATTAAAGTTCACCCTTTTCATTATTGAATTATGGTCTTGTGCTTTCTCAGTGTTAGTGCTTAGGATCAGAAAGGGGTGGTCATTCCTGTGCTCCGTTATATGCTTTAAACTGGGACAAACTCTGCTGTGCATCATGCAGTTTCGAGTTCTGTGCACCAGCTTTCCATGGAGAAGAGCGGTGTGACTTCCAAGCACAGCTACCTAGTGTGTTTTGGAAGATATGAACTGGTTCAGAAGATTATAATGACATAAAAACTTTCTTCTTGTGCTTGACGGTTATCTAGCTTCCTTAAGGAAATGACAGCTGAAGTATTTGCCAAATGTAAACCTTTCTGGAATGGAAAGTGGAGGGCTGGTGCTTTTGGCTGCTGGCTGAGGTTCTTGCCCTATGCATTTCTCGGCCATACAAAGCTTAAGGGTAGAGTTGGTGATTTACCTCATTCAGGAGTTTAAGCTAAAGATTGTTTCCACATTAATGGCAGTGTCAAAGGCTTTCATGCAAAATACCTTGCCCACATTTTTTTCTCGGAATTGAGAGCAATTCTTAATGTACAAGCTGTCTAGGCTATTAAGGAAGCATTCTTGGAGCTTGTATTTAACATGATGTACCAGATCTTGGATTGAACAGGTAGCTGTCGTTCTTTGTAGGGACTTTCCCATTCCACTGTGGCTGGGAGTATCCAAGTGGTAAGAATTTGTTGGTCTCTGATCACATTGTACTGAAACTCCAAGTCTATTCTCAGGGAGTTACTTACTGTGTTCCTGGAGTGCAGTTATTGGTGAATGTTTTTTATAGCTCACTTTCTCTGAATTTAGCAGAGGACTAGCTGACTTCCTAGCCTTTCCAGTATTTTACTTTTCTTTCCTGGAAATTACTTTGCCTTCTGAAAGAAGAGATTTATATATAATCACTTGAGCCACCAGCAGATAGATATTGGCAAGATGTGCTGGTAATACATTTTGCTAAGCTGATAATGGTAAAATAAATTTGACTGCCTTCTGCAGTCAACTGACCTTTTTGGACCAAATGGGGAACTCCTGAACTGGTCTTGCCACCAGAAGAAGCTGTTCTGACGGCCTTGGTCCTGCCTGCCATCTTTTGGCTGGTAGAATCCAGTTCACTGTGCAGCTGTGCAAATGTTTGTGCTATCCCAGGAGCAGATGATGGAGGGAGGGGATGCCTGGCTGTGGGACTGTCACTCCTGGTAACAGAGCTGGCCTGGCTGACTACGTACATATCGGACCTCTGCAACAATAGTATTGCGCAGCATAGTCACTAACTTGAACACCCATATTCCTTTATACAGCTAATACCTTGAGTGATGTAATAGTAAATAGAGGCAGCTTTTGCCTTATTAATAAACAGGGGGTGTCTCTACCCAAGTTATTTCAGCAGGATTTGCTTTGTATATATAGCCCTATGGGGGAACACAGTAATGGCTTTTAAGAAGGCTTTCAGTTTTTCTTTGGTTTATAAACTTGTCTGTCTCCCCTGTTGCGTTCAAGTCTTGATATTTCTGATTCTGAATGAAGTTTAACTTCTGAGCATAAACTTGCACAGGAACTGTTCTGTTTTCTGCTCCTGCCAAGTGAAACTGTAAATGCTGTTCTGATATGTGATCAGAGATTACAAAGAGTGAAGTCTGTTTTATTGTTGTGATCACTTCTCTGAATGGATGGGGATGATATCTGTTCTCAGAGAATCTCAGTTCTAGGCCTTGTGGCCTACACTGTAATCTGTGTTGTTACTGTACTTTTTCCTCTTACACTACAAATTCACTTGTAAAGAAGGTTTATTTTCCAACAGTGGAAGTGTTGAGATAACAGAAAGGATTTCCTTGTTTAGTCAGCTTTCACCGGTTGATAAATGCAAGGAAGGGATGGTGAATGGGACAAACACCTCAGATATTCAGAGGGCGTAGTCATAATTCCATTAAAACCTCCTGGACAGAAATGCTATGAAAATAACTTATCCTTGGGTTAAATCTTTAGCAGAGCACTTTATTCTGGACAAAACACTTTCAAACATTATAGCTGCAGATCATGAGGAGAAATTGTGATGTTTATGTGATTACTGCACTAAATGTATTAAAGCTGTTTTCTATTAGATTGCCATGGGGGGGAAAAATGCCTCTTAATTAACGGATGGGTTTTCTCAAGTTTTGGCCAGTTCAGCCTTTTCTGTTATCTCCACTTGCAGTTAAAAAGAAAAAAAAAAAAATCTTTTAGACATTGTTACTACATTTTACTAACTCCAATAAACTGCAGATTGGAAGTGTGTTTGTTTTTGTCTGATAACAGCTTGCTTTGTGGTTTTGTGCCCCAATACCTTTCATGTTGTCTGATGGAGTTTGCTACTGTACATAATACTACAAGCAAATTCATTATAAAATGTTAATCTGAGCCCCAAAGGTGGCTGCTCTTCCCTGAATTTATGTAAACCTTAAATCCTCAGGAAAGGAAGAAAAGGGTAACTGTTAGATCCAAGTCAAGAATCTGAGCAAACTTCCTGGTGCTTGTAGAATTACATGCAGAGTAGCATGGTGCATGGACATATGTTATCTGTGTTCCTTAACTTTCTACTTGCTCTCACTTAAAGCAAACTTCTATGTTGCATGCAAAGACAGCATTACAAGGAGTCTATGCAGCCAAAGAGCTGATTGGAATAGATGGGGAAATGAAATCAAAGCCAAGCATCTTTGCTATAGCTGTAAGGAAGGGCCCTTGTACTCTTTGCCAAGTACTTCACATCCAGCTTGCCATGACCGCTTCCTGCTGCGGGAACAAAAATGATATTTAAGTGGAATAAAACACTGCCACTTCCAGCAGAGAAGGCTCTTTAGGCCATCTTGGCAATCTTATTAGAAGAAGTAGGAAACCTTGGTCTATTATTTCAGACTGCTGAGATGCTACTGTATTGCAAAATCGGGCATGGAAATCTGGTAGCTTCCTTTTTGCCTTGAAACCTAAAAATGGGCAGTCAGCACTTGGGTTGTGGGGTAAGCATCATACCTTCTATCCATATGCTCTTATCTTTATTATGCTGAGATCTGTGTGTGTGTTTTGTTTTCAAATGTAACTTTAAGATCTGCAGGCTTGGCAAGGTAACATGCAGGCATCCGTTTGGTTCCTGTTGCGGAGGTTCTCAACCAGCAGTCTTAGCAGTGCTGTCTTTAAATGAGAGCTCATGGGGTTTCTGTAAAGGGGGTGGAGAGGCGGACAAGATACCTCAGCTGGCTAATTTGGTAAAAGATAAAACCTCAGTTTAGGAAAAAGTGCTCTAAAACTTCAAATGAAAGCAATGGGTCTGGATGAGTAAGATTCCCCCTCTTTCCTCCCCCCCACCCCAATTCAGCACCCTTGTTCTAACTTGCTGTAGATTCTGCTTTTGTCCTCTGAAAAACCTCTTAGCTTGGGTTGAGTTAATGAAAAGCAAATGGTTTTTGTTTGCCTCTCTAATTTATCTTGAGAGGCTTCCTTCTGGGTAGTTCACTTTGCTGTCCTGTGACCATGTCCTTGCTTAGCTGTCCTGCATTTAGTGTTTAGATGTGCGCAAGTGTCTGACTACTGCTTCCTTTTTCTCCCTCTGCTGCCGTGGGTTTCCTCAGGGCTCACCCCTTCTCGCATTCCCTTAGGTAAGATACTCTTCAAGGCTGCTAAAAGAGCATATGTTACTTTGCCAGGCCCTTGCAGATGTTAAGGGGGGAGGCCAATTATGTAAGACTTGCCAATGTTTCTGAAATGGAATGAGAAACCTAGCTAAAACCATCCCCTGTAATTGTTTTTTATATCATGGCTGCAGCTTGCAGTGCAGGTTGAGAATACAACACAACAGCAAGTGTAAGACCCCCAGCTTCCTTAATTCTAGTGTAATGGGACCATGAGCAATGTACAACAACTTGCCAGTTTGAAAGCTTATGGTTCAGCATACCTTTAGTTAGCACTTGCTGCATGCTTTTACGTCTTTGTCAGCCCAAATTTGGGGAAAGAAAACTTTGGGCAAGAAACCTTTCCTAGTAAAACTTGATTATGTGAGTAACTTGATACAGTAAAGCTGGTTATGCATGTTTTTCCTCTCCTAGAGGTGCCTCTGCATCCCTCAGATCTTTGATCATAGGCCAGGTCTCTCTTGTGTCTTGAGCATAGTTAAAAAACCCTTTTCTAAATATTGTATTATGGGAGATTTGTTTCCTTGTACTGACATAAGCAAATCTGTCCACCAAGTTTTAGGAAAGCTTTCAAATGATGCCCTGTGTTCATATTCTGCTTGTTTTGCTTTTCAGTTAAATACTTATGCTAACAGTCCTATGACTGCAGAACTAGTTCTGGGCTGCAGGCTGTGAAAATAAGGGAAGAGAGGGCTAGATTTATTGCCTCAGTTGTCCACAGCAGCCCGTGTGTGAGGCAGCAAGCGCTTGGAAGCGGGGTTATACTGCTTTTGCACAATGTCTGTTTAAAATTGTTGTCTGACTCTTTCCTCCTTGTTCTGAATGCTTCCGAGTAGCAGTTACTCCATTCGCCACTCGATAAGTATGCCAGCAATGAGGTAACGTAGCAAATGCCTGTGTCTCCTGAGTGGGGTAGGCGGGGTGTGTAGCTGACTCTGTCCCCTTTGGGGGATTTTGGGTTCTAATTTGTGCAAATGGTTCACTTCAGCTGATGCTGCTTGGATTATGGGGTAGCAGTGTCTTGCAGCTTGAGTAATTCAAGGCTTTAATTTGTTACTCAGTCTATTTTTATGGTTATTAGCACCTGTGGTGTTCTCAGACTAAGTGCACTGTTGCAACTGTACCAAAGTCTACCTGAAATTCATAGCTTTCAGAGGTCCCTGAAGGGGATTACAGTTCTCTTACAATGTGCAGCACAGCCATCGCTAATACTGAGATGAATCCTAACTTGAATCTTTTGTCTCTAGCTTAAAGCTAGGAGCACTTCTCAGAATGCCTTTGTGGTGCATTAGATGATGTCCGTGTAGGAGAAACGATTACCAGAACTGGACCAGGCCCACAGAAGCCCTCTCTCTGTTAATCCTCATTTCAGATTGACAGAGGTTATTTTATGGGCACAAATATAAAGTGGTTCTTCTGAACAAAAGTAACTGGGATGAGGCTAGTCATCTCCCAGCTCCTGGTGCTTACCCAGGGAAAACAACTCTGTATGAACAATTGCCTGGTCCGAAAGCTCAGTACAGAGCGCTCCCCTGGAATCATTCACAAGCGGAGAAGCTTGTCAGATTGTCAAGCGCCTGGCCTGTCTGTCTTTGCTAGAAATATGAAATTCTCTGCTTAACTCATTGTGCTGAGGTTTTAAGAGTATTTCCTGATGCAAATGATCACTTCTGTGGCATAAAAAGCTCACAGGTTCATGCATGTAGCCCTTCCTCTTCCTGCCAGCAGGATGTAATATGGGAAACTGAAGCCTTTAAGTCCTTTTCAACTTTTTCTCTCCATTATTTAAGAAAGTATGCTTTCAGTTGGAAGCCTTGTAAAACTAAGGGCTAGTTTCTTCTAATGCACTGATTCCCTAGTGAATTAAGTTTTTTTTGTTCCCCTCCCCTGAGTTCTCAGCTTGAGCAGTTAAATTGGAGTGCACAGAACCCTGTGGTATAAACATCCATCTTCAGAGTTTGTGTGCAGTGTCCTTGCCTGGTGTGTGTGAGATTTGTGCCACAAGGTAGCTGAGTGAGGAGCTGAAAGTGTGCTGAGTGCTGCTGTCCTGGCATGGGAAGGGCCAGAGTCTGGTCACAGCATGTGGCATATTTTAGTTAAGAACTAACTTGCCTTGTTTTTTGTTTTGTTTTTTTTTCCCCTCCTTCAAGGAATTCTGCAACCTTCAAGTCATTTGAAGATAGAGTTGGGACCATAAAGGTAACTGTCTGCTGTCTCATAAACATAGTGTGAAATCTTAAGCAGAAACTTTAATTTCTGCAATGTTTTTCGTGTAGACTAATATTCAGGCAAAAGGCCTCTCAGATACATGAAGTCTTTGCTACAGTAGGTGACCTTGACAAAGGGGAATTGACTTGGCATTCTCAGTGCTGGTTTCTTGTTATCCTAACTCTCTTCTCTCGTTTCAGTCCAGAGTGGTGGGCAGCAGGGAAAACAGTACTGATGGCCTCCACTCCCCGCCGGGAGCTGGAGACAAGCCTCCACAAGACAATGCTCCTTTCTAGACCTGCTATGTGGCTTTGCACGGCTGTGCACGACTGCAAGAGCAAGCCCCCTTCCTCCCAAATCTTCACAACAGCAACAACATGCGAGTCCAAGAAGGGGCTGAGCCAGTCTGGAGAGATCCATAATCCATTCATAGACACTGCTACTGGATCCAAGTCAAAGAGAATGCAAAGTTTTGTACACAAATATTTTACACTAAAGTTTGTAGATGAAATGTATCACTGTACTGTCCCTTTGGGAGAGCACTTAAAATGGAGTTTCCTCAAGGTAGCTCAGAAATGCCACTGGTATAGAAAAAAATCTTTTCCTTGGCTGTCATAACTTTGAACAGGAAAAAATCACTGAGCAGGGGAAGGAGCAGAACAGTTAAATGAGAAGTCAAGTGCATGAGGATCTTAGCCTCAGCTTCTGGCTGTGTTCTGTGTTCAGAGCACACCATGCAGTTACTCTGTGATCTCACAGGCTTCTCCCATTACTGTTTCCTCCTGCTCTCAGTGGAGTAGTCTGGTAAATGGGGTAAACAATTATTATTTGTTTTTTGTTTTTTCTGGGCTCCCAAAAGGGAAACTTCACTTAACAGCTGCCTCGTTGTTACACTAATGCTCTAGCTTTAACAAAACTAAAATCTTTATTTTTAAATGCAATGAACTTTAAGAAAAAAATAAAGCTTAAAAAAAAAAAAGCTTTGGCATCATATAGGGAAATGTTCCCCTGGACAAATGCAAGCCTTACATCACTTTATGCTTTACTTGTTTCTAATTTTTCTCTATAGAGAGGACTGTGAGGGTTATAAAGCTGGATATTGAGCACTGGAGTTTTGCATCATACAGTAGTAGCAGCATGCTTATAAGCCAGTTCTTGTGTTAATTTTCAGTGGTGCACTCTGTTGCTTGAGTGTATGAAACTTGCTTCTCCCTTCTCAGTTTATGCCTTCATTCTTGGAGGAAGAACTTCTAAAGGCTGCTAGCAAGAGGCCCATATTAGGGAAGGACAAAGCTGTCTCTAGCAATATGGACGCTGTTTTGGAGGGACTTTGCTCTGCGCTCTGTGGGACACTCCATCTGGTACATCTGACTATGTTCTCTCAGCTGAGAGCCCCAGCTATAATCTTGATTTACAAAAATGGAGAGTCACGGAGCTCAACCAGTTCCCAAAGTGGCTGAATGTTTTGCTATTCTGATGTCCAACCTCATTGCTCAGGAGCTGTACAACCAAGTTTTCCTATAGAGGCCTGATCTTATTCTAGGCCAGGTGCCTCCACATCAAAAATACTTAGAGTGAGCAATTCTGTGCCTTAGAGGCGAAGTGGGACTTACTCAGGTCTTTAGACTTGTTGATGTACATATCTGAGTAGTTTTAGTGGTTATCACCCTAGAGGGACTGAACCTTCTCTGCCCCTTCTCTAGAGAAGCAAGTTTTGACACTTGTATCTTCTGACTAATTTCGATTTCCCTCAGCCCCTGCTCCCCTCTCTCTTCGGTCTGGGGACACGCTATGAAATCCTAGAAGGCAGATGTACTAGGCAGTAGGTGGAGTGTAGAGTGTCATGTTTGGGATTTCCTTGTTTGTGATTAAAGCCAACCTCCGTGTGGAGAACAGTGTCAGTGAAATGGGTACTGCTGGAGCTTAGGTATTGAACTGTTTCTCTTTACAGATAAATACAGAGGAAAAGTATCAATAAAGCATTCCTTTGGGAGAAAATGGGTTGGATGTTTTTGTCTCATTCTATTTAACAGTACCAAATTATGTTCTTGGATATATGTTATGAATGCATCAGGCACGTTCCAGCTACCTGCAGTAATTTGAGGTAAGAAGTGCCCCTCTGACTTGTTGGTCTGTTGGATCTCTGGAAGCTTTTTCATGAAGTGATGTATTAAATAGTATTTCCAGTCTGGTATTTCCTATTTGAGTTGCTAAACACCAGCCACTTCTGACACATAGACCTATGCTCAACTAAAGCAGGGAGCACTGCAGCCCCACGTATTTCCTCTAAGCGATGTCACGCTTCCCATTCAGCATTGGTGCTGAGATGACATGCCTTGAACTTCCTTACCCCATTTTTCTGGATTTATAGCATGGGACTGTGGTTGCAGCGGTAACCTTGGCAGTTGGAGCTGAAGTTTGAGCAACTTTTAATGTGGAAAAGGAGCAGCTGTGATGCTGGCTCAGATTTACAGCGTGATACCCCAGGGGATCAGCTTATTGGAAGCTGTGTGGCAGTCGCTACTGATTTAAACAGCCCTGTAAAGGGGAAGTGGTGAATATATGACTTGAGCCAGGATCTGCTCCCTTAAATTTAAAAGGGCAATGGAGAGTAGGCAACAGAGCACCAAAACTGTTTGCTGTACTGTATTTTCAGAGGAAGGTTGTCTGGCTGAATTAGATGCATCTGCTTGGTGGTGAGGATTTTTTTGTTTTGTTTTTGCAGGGTTTTCCTGTTTGTGGTGGGTGTTTGTTTTTTTTTTTTTTCCTGTCTGACTTCTATGAGTAAAACTGCATCTCTGCAAGTGGTTTAAGAGCAAAGAGTTCAATATAACAGCTGATCCTGGAGCCTTTTGTGGAGGAGAGATCCTAGAGCAGGTAGCGAGGAAGGGAGACCCCCAGGCTGTGGAGCTGGGCCTGGGAGCTCCCCAGGGGGAGCCCGAAGGGGTGGAGGGATGCTTTTCCTTCTCCTTAACCTTCCTGGTTACAGGCTTGACAGCATCTTTGCCCATTCCTGGTATCCAAGTGCACTCCTTGGGTGCCAGCACTTGCACATGGAAGCACCAGCTTCCCATTTGGGCTGAGCCCTGGCTGCAGTGTCTTGCACATGGGTACAAGCCGGGCTGGGGGAATGTGGCTGCCTTCCCTGTGAAAACCCAGGGCCAGAAGTGTACGTAGCCGCCTTGGCAGCCTCTTGAACACACACCTGCTCTGTTTTAACCAGGGGAAAAGGGTTTGATGACAGTAGTCCACTTCTGTCTATCCTCCGACAGCAGCCTTGCTGGGTTTAGCGGGGCCTCTGGGGTCCTAGTGTCCCAGGGCAACTCTCCTGCTTTCTAGGAGCCTGTTTTGGTCTGGAGATTTGTCCTGGAGATGCGTGCATATTTGGAACTGCTCCCCTCTCCTTTCTTTTCCCCCTGTTGCTTCCCTTAGCTGAAACATCCCACTAGTAACTGTGCGGTAACAGGGTCAGCCCCACGACCCATCGCAGAGTTTGGAGCCGCCTTAGCAAGCACCAACAGAGGCTGTAACCAAGCCAGTCTCCTCTCTGCTGTTTCTCTGGTTTTACCACGATTCTCCTTTCCCTTCCTTATTGCCGGAGCTGGCTGTGTTTCAGCTGAATGTCGTTGTGTTTTGGGAGGGGGCTGCGTTGGGCTGATGTTACTGGACTAGGTGAGTTGCGGGTATATCGATACCGAGGCCTATCGATAGGCCCTGATAGCGCTCGTTCTGGACAGGCACGCATGGCTTTTGGTCTGGGGCCAATGTTGCTCTCGGGAGGCACTGCTGACTATCGACATTGACCGTTTTTGATACCGTTTTTGATGACTATTGATTTCCATACATATCGTGAGGGCATGACATCCATAGCTATGGATGCTTCTTGGTACACATGGATCCCTCTTGATTTTGAGAGGCATCGCATCCTGTTGCTTTCCATACCTCCACACAGGAGGGATTGGTAGGAGGAGGTCCTGATAGTTATCGGTACCTGTTGATATCGACCCCTGCCAACAGCCGTCAGTTCGTCTTGCCCTTGACAGGCATCTGTGGCTTTTGGTGTGGGGCCCATGTTGCCCTTGGTAGACATCAAAGGGTATCGACATGGATTCCTCTCTATATCGCGTGGCATCGATGCCTGTGGAATTCCAGACCTATCGATAGGGTTCAATATGGATATGTATCAAGGCTTTTCCCCGCAGCTGTTCCGCAGGGTGAGGAGATGCCTCCAGCATCGGCAGCCTCCTTAGGGAAGGATGCTGGTCTCTTGTCACACTGTCCCCTTCTGGGTTTCTCTCTGCCCAGCTCCATGGTGCAAAGCCAGGTGCCGCAGATGGACCATCCCCAGTGCATTTCCTAGCAAGGTCTTCATGCACGAGCGCTGGGTGCCTGCTGGCTGCCTCGGTTCCCGGGGTGGAGGGCAGCATTGGTGGGGGGAACATCTTGGATCTGACAGTGGCCAAGGGCTCAGCAAACAGGAGGAAGCGGAGACTCATGGGGAAGGGAAAGCAGCAGGCACTTCCGAGGCAGCCTGATGCTGTGCTGATGCTCTTCAGCCACGTTTTGGCAGGTGATGACACAGGACGGGGACTCAGCAGTCCCAGCCCTCCCTGACAGCGAAGCACCCAGGGACAGGCTCGGCCTCCAGCTCRCCTGGGCCCAAATGGAAAGTTCCCGGGGGTTTCGTGACATTTGTCTCCTGCCTAGGAGGAAGAGACGGGAGCAGGAGACCTTGCGCGAGTGGGTCCAAGTGAAGTGCAGATGACTCAGTCCTGTGTCACTGGGAGTTTCCTAAGCCTCCAAGTGTAAATTCCCTTGTGGTGGCTGGGCAGTGCAGGGTCCTGCGCCCCTGCTCCGTCTGCACCGTTAACCACCTGGCGTGGAAAGGGGAGGTATGAGATAGTCCAGTGCAGGGCACCAAAATCACCTGCGACAGCAGAGAGAAACTTCACCGTGCTAAAGGAGACGGTGAGCACCCGTGCCCGAGGCGTGCAAAGCGAGGTCAGGTTGCTCCATCCCGCAAAGCAAGAACAAGCAGCTAAGTGACGAAATTAAAAAGCAACCGATTGCCAAGAGATAAAAGGAAGTGTTTTTTCCTTGCTAGTATGAGAATCCTACATTTTTTAAGGGATTTGACATTTACGCTTGCAACAGGGGTTGCACAACTGCTCCAGGGGCTGGGAGCCTGCGGGTCCTGCTGGGAAGTGCGATGGAGACGGCAGCTGGAGGGAGAACGGCCCTCTCTTCCCGGGAAATCAGCCCTGTCCTCAGGGTACGGCGACAATCCCTGGCCCTTTTCCAGCTCGATGCTGGGTCCAGCCGGGTCCTGCATGGGGCCGGGGTGAGTCCAGCATCTCCTCTGCATCGCAGGCTCGTGCCCGGGGGTCCCGAGGTGCAATATCCATGTTGGGGAGCCCGGTGAATATCCGGTGTCGAGGTCTGCTCCGGAGCAAGGATTGGGCACAGCCGTGGGCGATGACTCCAGCAGCAAACGGTGTTCGTCACTGCTCGTTTCTTTGAAATGTGAGTCAGCGGCGGCAGCCGGGAAAGGCCGTCGGAGCAACACGGATGAGGTGGTGTGTGGCCGGGGCGAGCAGTGGTGCCAGCACCCACCGGCCTCGGCCCTGCTCCGGCACGGAGCTGCCTTTCCCATGCCGGCAGCCGCCTGCTACCAGACGTGCCGGCCCGGGGGGCAGGTCGGGATTTTGCCAGCCCATGGAAAAATGATAGCGTTCCCCAGGGAATATCCTGAAAGGCCAGGAAACCTGAGCTACTGGGAAAAATGCTCGCACTGTGAGCTTAAAAAAATAAAAGCTGTTTTCCTCTAATTGTAAAGCCTTGTTTCTTCATTAACCTGGCTTAGCACCCTGCTCCAGCTGCCAGCACTCGTGGGCGAGCGAAACGCGCCTGGCACACGCGGAGGAAGGCCTGCGGGGCAGGCAGGGTTACCCTGCGAAAAGGGCCGGCCGCGAAGGGGCCGTGCAAATCTGCACTAGAACCGGTGGGCTGCCTGCCCTGCAAGGCAGCAACCCCCCAGCTTCACAGGCAAAACCTGAGGCCCCCCGAATTGCTGCTGCCCGCTGCAAGGCATGTGTGCTGCAGGCCCATATTCCACTGCTCCCCCCCATATCCTACTGCCCCCCCGCCGCCAGAGGCTGCTGCGGCCGTCGGGCAGCAGTGACAGGCGCAGCTACAATAGCTGACGAGCAGCGGGCACAACTCTCTTTTTCAGAGCTCCCTGGTGGTCTAGTGGTTAGGATTCGGCGCTCTCACCGCCGCGGCCCGGGTTCGATTCCCGGTCAGGGAAGAGTTTTTTGCTTTTTTAACCCATCACTCTAAACATTTTTTGGCGCTTTTGGCGTGTTTCGGTGCCGGTCGCGCACCGCCACGCGCGCACACGGGCACCCGCGGCTCCCCCACGCGCGCAACGCCGCCGCGCAGCGCACAGCAGCTCCCTCTCCCCGCGCACATGCGCGCCGCGGCTCCCCCCCGCCCGCAGCCTCCCCCCTCTCCTC
>NW_020447195.1:10660055-10706772 GCF_003343035.1 Apteryx rowi | reverse complement strand
TGCATTGGAGGGCAAGGGGAGCAGGCAAAGTGGATGGGGTTTGTGAGGAGATTAAGGGAGCCGAGGGGGAAGGAAGATGGGTTTTGGGGGGAGTGGTGGGGCAGGGAGGTGGGGAGGAGAAGAGGCATGGAGAAGGGCTGGGGGGAGCTGTGGGGTGTAGGGGAAGGGGCAGTGCAGAGCCGGGAGGAGGATGGGGTTCATGGAGAGAGGAGAAATGGGGGCGGAGGATGAAGGGGGCAAGGGGAGTTGGGGGGATGCAGTGGCCGGGGAGGGCAGGGGTGCTAGCAGTGGTGGGCGGTGGCATGGGGGAATTAAAAATCAAGAATGGGATTTTGCTGTGAGAGGAGATGGAGCAAGAGGAGAGGGCACTGGAGAGAGAATAGGGTGCCCCGGGGGAAGGTGGGATATTCCTGCCTCTTCCTGCTGTCCGCTAGGTCTCGACTGTAAAGGTGGCCGATTACTAAGGTGTTTGTTGCATCTGGATTTGGGGTGTGTGTGGAATTGGCTCTTGGGGTGCTCTGTGTCTGTGGGACAAAGCGAGCCTTCTCAGACTGCTACAAATTTCGCAAAGCATCCGTTTGTAATACAGCGTTGAAAAAATTATAGGCATTGTATCTTCGCTGGGAACCTCCTGCTTTGGGGGGGGTGGTGGTGGTGGAAATCCCTGCTTTCTCCTCCTCCCACCCACATGCGCATTCCTTAGTTGAGAGAACCATGGCGTTTTAGGGGCTTGCATCCTCTGTCTCTGAGCTGTAAAAAATTCCAAAAAACAAATCAAAAGGCCTGGAAAGGTGAATTCTAAATGAATGTTATTTATATTATGTGTGAACTATGATTCATGATGACTGTTCTTAGCTTGAGGGATCCCAGATTTTTTTTTTTTTGCTTTCCCTTCCTTATATTGTTCTACTTATTTTTTTAAAAATAATTTGTAACTGCTCAGGTTATTACATGCTTAATGATGTATTGACAATGGAAAATAAATCCAGGCTTTAAAACAAGAATCTTGCAAAGGGAGCATAATTGTATTTATTTGTGCAGTATTTTCTGGTTCTTGAATTAAGAATTCTAGTCAGGTAATTCTTCTAATATTCTGTTTGAATGTAACTGGATGAAACATAGGCAGTGAATTTACAGATAATGCTTTGCTCTTGCTTTTATGCTTTATCAGTGTCTTGCTGTTATATGCGTAGTGACACAATGCAGTTGACTTTATTATTGGAGTATATTACACTGATGGAGCCATTTCTCCCTGGGAGAGCAAGGTGAAAGCTGTCCATGCCTGACTGTCACTGTATGACACAGAAAGGAAAGCTAAACACTTTTATCTTTTTTAGCTTTGTTTTTATTGATCTGTTAGTTTTCACGTAATGTGTGCTGAGAATCATTGCTGTAGAGCTCTGTATGCATAATATTCACTCTTATGCCATAAAGCTTAAAAAAATTACGTAAATTTTGTACATCTTACATCAGTACAAAACCCCATGATTCTTATAGCTAACGTCCGTCTGATAGTCTCATATTGGTTTGTCTTAGGGAAATGGAAATGTTAAATACGTATTTAGATACCTTATTAATTTGCTACTGTTGAAGCAAAAACTTGTAGGCCACATTCACCCAGTGGCTGACTGGTGATGTTTCAGCCATTTCATTGGTAAATTAAGCTATCAAAAGTATGCAAATCTGAAAGGAGCCAAGAGATTCTTAATTTTCCTATTAAAATGTGTCAGGATTTTACCTGTTCAAATTCTTAGATATTATCAGCCATGTTTAAGTGAAAATTATTTTTTTAAACACAATTTCAGATGAAGCATTTTTAGGTTTTAAGGCATCCATTAATTTCAGGCTGCTTGAGATCACTGTTTACATTTTTGTTTGTATTTCATATAAAATGGTAAAGTCCTAATCTGACTAAAAGATCCTAAGAAATAGATATAAAATTCATTGGCATTAATGAGTTAGCTCTAATAATTCTAAATATATTATGCTTTGGGAGTGAGGAAAAAGGGGAGACAGAAGCTGGAGTTGAAGAGAAATTATCTTTAATATGTGGAGTGTAGAATGAAAAAATGCTTATTTTTCTTGAGTGCCTTCCTGTGCTCTAAGGCTCATGGCTTAAGGTTGTGCTCTATGGTGCTCTAAGTACTTTGGAGAAACTTGTCATAACGCTAGCTCTGGCTTTGTGAAACCTGCATTGTGGATAACCTGGAGTTTGGAGAAGACATTTTTAGTCAAATAAATTTTTATAAGCATAAATGAATATTTTTCTTTCCTCCCTCCTTTATTTCATTTTAGTTAATGTTCACAGCATTTAAGTGAAAGGGAAGATGCTGCAACTTAGTCTGAGACTTTTTTCTGCTAGTTTTTTGATGCTTTGTATTGATAAATTATAGGCTGTAGGTGCAAAGTGCTGGAAAACCAACGCAGAGATTTCCTAACGTCACAGGGTAGTTGTGTGCTTTATCTAACTGATTTTATCAGTGAATATCTGAAAAAAGTAACGGCTTTGTAATATGTTTTTTCTTTTAACGTAGATCTTATCTCTGTTTTGATTATGTCCAAAAGGTATAAATAATCTTTCAGTCTTTCATAAATGCCCAGAAATCTGTCTTCTGCTGAGTTAGTACGCTTTGTTTTGTAACTCAGTTGCAGTAAGTTAATGCGTTTTGTGGCTGAGGGAGCGTGGTCATCAACCTAACTTTAGTTATTAAGCCTGATTTGCAAGTTACGCTAGTAGGGAGGTGTTCGTTATCAGCAATGATGCTGCTAATCATCTTCTATCTTCTCTTTGTAAACTTCAAGAGAGATTTTCTTTGTGTTTAAGCCATTTTGATAGTGAATATTAATGGAAGTCTAAGTGGATTACTTAAGAAATTGTGGTTTTGGTTAAATGTAAAATTTGCTGACGGGAAAGTGGGCATAATTTCAGATCAGAAAATGGTTCTGCAGATTTTTTCTGTCCATGAAAATGACTTGTCTTTTATTATTATTATTATTATTTTATGAGTGATCTGTTATAATTAGACATATTTCCCTCTTTTGTTCAATCTGCCAGTGTTTTCTTTTTTAAAATACTGTTGATGTTAATATCCAGATTGAAATACTTTTCCTATACGTTTGCAAAGGAAACAGGTTGACAGAACTTTCATACAAAGCTTCTATGACATATACAATTGAATGCTCTAGTGTCTTCCCTAAAGCATGCAAAACAGTATCTGCCAGCATTTTTGCTGCTTTTCCATCCTGTCAAACATACAGGCATTGGAATTACTTTAAGATAATTTTAATAAGCTAACTACTTTTCATTCACAGTTTGATCTTGAGCCATATAAGTCCTCTTTGTTTTGCTTTGCCGCTTGCATTTTTCGTTCATGCCAAGAATCCTACCCTTGCAGATGGGACTAAAACTGGGAGGAGAGGTTTCCTGCTCAGGATGTGCTTCTCTGGAGCTGTCCAGCAGGCGCCGGGACACCCTGGCTTCTTCTGCGGCTCCTGCAGTGGCTGTCTTCCCTGAGGTTTGCTTGCCTGTTTCGTGGCTGACTGGGTAGGTGGCTGAGTGGCACTATAGAGGGTTTGTCTGTTCTTAGGAAGATGTGGTCCTTCTGTCTCCCTCCGCTAGTCTGAGGAGATAAATTTTCAAAGATTAGGTTTGTGTTCTGTTTGGCAAGTCCCTTCATTTTCGTGATGTGACCCCAAACTTGCAAACAGATGGCACAAGGACTGCAGTGGGCCAGTCTACAGTCTCAGGAAATAGTTGTATGACCACCTGTGCTGTAAGACAGATGGGTCRTGTCAAAAATATATAGATGGAGGTATAAGGAACTTGTCAAACACTGAAGACCAAAGTGAAGTTTTTTCAACATGGGGAAAAATAATGCTTTATTCATGCTCCAATAATAAAAATCAGTAGAACTAAGCAATCTTAGTTCTGAAGTGTCCATATAAATACTTTGCATATTTAATTCTTTAGCTACCTGGACTGGCCAATAAAGCTCCTCTAGGCATTCAGCAATATTTGGTGACTCTCTGGACTCTTGCAAAACAAAAAACTTTGGCGGGGGGAAAAAGGAGTAGAGGATTCATCTTGGTACACCTGGTCAGCATGTGGTATCATCATGTTGCCAACATTTATAATCTCTCAGAAGCTATACATTAATTCTCACCATTGTTTTAGTGTGTTTTTTATTATGATGGTTTTGTTACTATGTCAACCACTATGTGTTGATGTTGGTTAACTAGTGACTGTTTTTTAATCTTGAAAGATAGGAATTTGAACAGTAGTATATTTTAAGATTTACTTAGAAATTCAGTTAGTGTACTTTTTTAACCCATAAAAATAGGTGAAGCACAGTAGTTGTAAAGTGTATGTATTAAATATATATATATATATATATAAAAGCTTCAGAGATGCTTTGTTTCCTATCAGTGTAAACTGATAAAAAAGAATTACATTTCAGAAGAAAAGTCCCTCAATACGTTATTTAAGTATTTTTAATGAAGTGGTAGTAGCTATCAAAAAGCATAATACACTTTTTAGGTACAGAATAATTGAAAAAGTAGTAACTATTGATTTTAGGTTGCCGGGTTTTTAGTACATTGTTGATGTGTAGGTTTTTCTTGCGTTAGAGTGAATAAGATTGCTTTAGCGTGTGTCCAGATTTCTTATGTCCTGGCAACTTCTCCTAATTGTACTTACGTTGTATTTGTATTGCACTAAAATGTACCTTTTAAAAATCCTATTCTGCTTTCTTCAGTAACACTGAAACACTTTCAATTCCAGCATGTTGGAGTGCCAATTGTAAAATTACAGTACATTTTTCATACAGGCATAAGTTTTGAATGATCTTGTGCATGCATCGGTTGAAGAAAATTCAAGGCATGTGGTACGCAGTGGTGTAGTGGTTCCTACACAAACAGAACAAGTGCTCGAGGACCAACTTGGTTTAAAATAGCAGCTTTTCTCTCTTTTTTCATTTATAATCTCCTTAAGTATTTTGTAATGAAAATAGAGTTTTTTGAAGAAAGTTTGTGGTTTGGGTTTTTTTTTTTAAAATATACTTCAGATCTATGATCTAAATTTTGATGGAGGAATGGTGGAGCAAATATAAAAACTCGGTGACATATAGTTACCTCTTACCAAAGCAGTGTTAGCCAGCTTATTTTTTGATGACATGATATATATGATATATATAGTTTTGTTTTAACAATTTAAAAAAGCAGCACAAAAGAAGCCGTCATGAGTATGCTTCCATTAACCTGTGTTTTTATGATGGTAATGATCTGATGACTTGTGGCAGATGAGTTATGGAAGTAAATATTTCCTTAGACTTGATTGTAAAGACCTGCAATATATAATAACACTGGGGAGAAATTGTTAGAAGAAAACAAAACAAAACAAATCCAACTGCACCCTCTGCCTCCACCGCTTGCATTCTCCTCTTCTCTTTTCACTAGGAGGGGGGCCACTACCTTGGTTTATTCATTGCATTAAAGCAATGCTGGAAGATTTATCAACATAAGTAGTTTTGTTCTAACCATTTCCTTATTCTGAGTAATATAGTATATTTATATACCTATAAAGAATCAGATACTAACTGTTTGATCTGGGAATACTATGGTATACTATCACGCTATTGTAACATGAGACTTCACAAACTTTACTTGGTTTCATCTGTAGCTTATTAACATTGTGTTATGCAGTAACTATAGATATTCTGGAATGTTTATTGCAGCTATCACAGGACAGTCCCTAGAAGAAGGGAATATGTAGGACCTATATGTTAATATTTTGCAATGAGAGTGGGAAAAGTTCAAAGCTGAGTAATCTATTACAGTAGCCACATATAAAGTTACAAAAAGTAGACTTGCAGAGGTTTTCTGTTTGTTTCTTTTTCCCCTTTTATGTCTTTAAATTTTTGGTTGTATTTCAAATGAAAATATTCTTTTCCCTTCCATCTGTCATTACATATTTTATGTCTTAACAGGATTTTCTTTTACTGTGATGGTAATATCTTAGCAATTTTATTCATGTCTGAGAAATATTTTGTAATTTTTGAGTCACAGTTTTAGGGACAGTGTGTAATATATATTTGGGCCTTTGCCTGGATTAGGCCAATTATTAAAGAGTTTTCCTTATGAATCTGCTTTTAATGCCATGAAGATATAGGAATACTTACTGTAATAATGCAATTTAGTTATAAAGATGCTTGCAGAGAGGAGGGGGACTTTGGAAGCTTAACTCCAAACGTTTTTGTGGGCAGTTAATAGTGACAATATCTGTAATAATCTAGAATATACTAGGTGCAGATTCATTCTACCACGACTTGATTGCGCCAAGTGAGATGTTTATAATTTCATGTTGCATCTGTCATTACTTGATGGTGTGCAGTTAAAGCACAGTTTTTAGGAAGAATATTAAGAAATGTCTTAATCCTTCTTTATTTCTTTGTAGTCGCAAAGTCAGCATGAAAGCTGGATTTATTGCTTCTGATATTTAGAAAGATAAGAAGTGTGATCAACAGTCAAAACAGGACGTGTTAAGATCTTGTTTAGATACTAGAGTCGGGTGCGGCACTGTGTCTGCATGAGAGGCATGTGATGGTTGTGGTAACAGCGGGTGAAAGGGGAATAAAATTAACGAGTGTTCACATGTTTTACAAGGAGCATACGCAGGCCTTGTGAAATCATCTGGTGTCTTGCTCAGGGAATTGAAACAGTCCTTTTTTTAGTTCTGCTCTAGTTCAGATTCAGCAGGGATTGGAGTTATCCTGATACGCTTCCAGATCAGGCTCGTAATTAGTTTGATCTGAACCAGTTTGATGACTTATTCAATATGCCTCAACTAACTTTTTTCACTTAAAGGTTCAGATAGGGGTCCTAGCTGCTTGGTGGGAACTCTGGAAGAGGGTGAGATGATTCAGAGTGGTCAGTGGGACTTTGATGGGAGCAGATGTCTGCTTCTTTTGTTTCCCCTTACATCGCTTGACTTCTGCAGCTCCTAGATCTTCCGCTCTTCATGGTACACCCTCGTTTTGCCTCTCCTGGCCACCTACTCCTTATAGGTTGAGGAGGGAAGTGAGGTAGGCAGGGAAAATGAAATTGTTTGGTAGCTCAAAAACTGAGGTGACCCATTTCTCAGAAGGTATAAACCAGACATACTTTTAGCTCTAAAATGGTTAAAAACCTGATTCAGTTACTGTTCAAAAACAAATAGCAGTAACTAGATCTGTTGGCCAGGGAACTTACTTCTCTATATGTGGTATGAGTCTAGTGTATGTTTCAAGAAGTTATTCTAAGCAGTAAATCAGAGTGGTGAAAAAAAAAAGTAATGAACCATATCTTTTCTTACAAAGTTCCTTTTATTATCATTGGGTTTTGGTTTGACAAATCACCAATAAATCAATGGTTCTTTTGAATGCCTTAAAGTTAATGCCAGGAAGTAACATACGTGCTTTAAGTAGCCCGTTTTTTAACACTGAGCAAAATAAATACATTTTAAACAGAAGTATTTGACAAATTACCTGGAGGATAAATAGTGAGAATTTTTATCTTCCTTAACACCTGTTTCCCTCATTCTTTCTTTCTTTTCCCCCAAAGATCCCAATTTGCACGCTGGCTTCCTGAATTCTGTTGCACTTATAAAAATTGCTTTTCCACACGACATTTGCTATTCACAATTAACTTGGGAAGACCAGGCAAACTGGCTTAATCACAAGTTAGTTGGAAGATGTGTACTTATAATTTCCCAGGCATGCATCATTGTTGTGCTAAGTGGTTTGGATAATAACAAGGGCAGCAATCAACATGAATTTATTTTGTTTTTGTTACTGATACAGAAATGGAAAGTTTATCTCGGATGATGAAAATCCAGCGTCTCTACTCCGGGTGTCTCCTGTAGTTGTTCTCTAATATGCAGCTTCTTACCCTAGTTTCCTGCATCTTATCTTAAAACCACATTTTCTTCCAGTGACTTGTTTTGTTGATGTCTTCTGTATAAAGTCCAGTTAGTTCCTCATGTTTAAAAAAAATATATATATTATCAATCTATCAACAGCTTCCTTCCTTGCTGTTTAAAATGTGTAGATGAGTGAAGTATTGGTTTAAAAAAAAAAAAAAAATTAAACCCTAAGTGAAGATAAGTGGTATTTTGCATCTAACCCTTTCCTGGTAAGGGTCTTCAGGAAGAGGTACTCTTGGTTTGGGGAATAGGCGTAACATTAATGCGAGTTCAGCGCGGTGTTGACAGCATCATGGCATGTATACAGTCCGACCTGAGGGACATCTCCTACTCTGGTGTTAAGATCAGAGGGAGGGGCAAAAACATTGCATGGTCACAAAAGCTTCATGGTTTTCTGACTTTGTTCTTGGCCTTTACTTTAAGTGAAGAAAAGACTAAATGTGATTAATTCTATGCCTTACACCAGAACTAAAAGCAGTGTGTTTTGGGAAGGACAGTGATTAAATTATACATAGTAAAATACTGACATTTTTATTGTAAGCCCTCTGAAGTGTGATTCTAGTCTGAAAACTTAGTTTATAAAATATAAATTTTTTTCAGATGTTCTGTTTCTTATCCCCATTACGATGTTAGAATAACTCAATTAAAGTCTACAGGTTTTTTTTTCTCTAACTACCAGGTTTGCAAACTAAGTCTACAGTCTGAAATTCAAGCTGTGTCTTTTCTTGTTAGTCACTAGGGAGTTAGTGGGAAAATCAGTAGGACAAATGCTGTTCTCAGTTACCTTATTATTTCTGAATTATGGGCTTTTTTTTTTTCTTTCTTGCTTTTTTTTAACAGCCATGAAATGCAGTTGCCAGACTGCATGGTGGAACTGAGGCCAAATTTCATCACACAGTTTGCAGATTAAATGTATGCAGAGTGAGAGAAAGTGGAATTAACTATCAGCACAGTTTCTGTAGGAGTCATAGTAGTATAAAATAAAGCTTTGTTGGTGAAACCGTACTATATACTTAGAAATTACCCCCAAGTTTATCTCCTGTAAGAAAATGTCATTTTAAATTAAAACCACTTTTACCCATCTGTGATTTATCTGAATATGTTTGTAGCCAAATGCACCTAATGAAGATGGAAAACAAGGTCTTAGGTCCTGAGCTCCCCACAGTCCAGACCAACTCAAACGTATGAATTGTATGCTGGTTTATGAGTATGGTTACATTAGCGAAGCACTCATAGCAAGCACCTTCTGTGTTATGAAAGCTGTTATTGATCTCTAGGGAATAAATGTGTGTCAACTATCCCAAGGCACTTTTTGCTATGTCTTTGCTACACGTTTACTTCTGGACATCTGCTCCATTTTAGTTAACCTAAAATGAAACAAAAATATTTGCAATGAAGGCGCACCCCTCCAACATATGCCAGGCCTCAAAAGAAAGAGCCTTATATTGTACTTTCCTGCCAAAACAACAAATAGTAGCATCAGTGATATGAGCTATGCTGATCAATTCAGATTCTATTGTGGAAATCTTGTCTTCACTCCTTTTATGTTTCCGGATGCCTGTGTACTAGGGAATTAAATCGGGCAGGTATGAAACTCATCTCCTCGTGTCTTTTAAAGTATTTTCTGTAAAATTTGACATTATTCAGTGAGAAGGAATCTGGAATGTGAAGACACTGCATGTGCAAAACTTTTTTTTTTTGATGTATTTTCCTTAAAATCTGACTTGCCATTAATCCTTTCCCTTACAGTTTTCTCCGCCCTGTTCTACAACTCTGTGTTTGTGCTTGGATTTTAAAACTGACTTCTGGTTTGCAGTATTGAGGGATATGTGCTGAGGACTTTCAGTTGGGGGAGGAATATTGTTCTTAATTCAGATGACATCAAATGTAGAAAAAGCAAGTAATCTTTTTTAGGTCAGTTAGCAAGTTGAGTTCTGAGCAGATGTTTTTCTGGAGGCACGGAGATGGCCGGCCTTGTGTAGCAATGCACAGTACCATCCCTGTAGCACAGTGTTAGAATTTGGAGAGGTTCTATCCTGTGCGCTGTGCCCTGTTTATAACCAGGGGACCACTTATTCCTGTTGATTTTTAGAAACTTAATTGAGTTGTGCGGTTCAGTGGCAGGGAACACTAATGTCACTACTGCTATTTGCTCGCAGCACTCTAGTTCCATGTAAAGAATCTGGTGATCCTAGGGCAGAAAAGAGTGTTAGGCTTTTTGTGTGAACAGGCAGGTTTAAATGACACACAAGATAATGCTATGCAGTTGGGGCTGGAAATGTCATTTATGTCTTTAATTTTTGAGTGGTTTATGCCCATATCTTGAGCGGCATAATGAGATCTAAAATATTGCTACAGATCATACCAATATAGCTAACTTTGAATAGAAATTTAACAACCCCCCCAATTATATATATATATATATATATTTTTTTTTTTTAATCTGTAGTTTCTTGAAAGCAGGGGTTTTGAGGTTGTATGTTTTGGGTTTTTTTTCTTTTTTGAAAGTTATACAAAATTTTATTCTCAAACATAAACTGTTTTTTATAACACTGATTGCTCTGTCCTGGCATGTTTTTCTTAGTTGGAGGACTGCAAGAGTGACTTCCTATTATGTTTGTGATGTTTGACTAACGTAATGGTGATAATTGATGCCTTTATGCCAGGGACCTGCCATCTAAAGTTGGTTTAGCTCTGCTGACCTAGATGCTGAAGCAGTTGTCATTGCTTGGAGTGCCTTAACATTAAGCTATAGCACCAAATTCTCAATTGCCAGATTTGCACCAGAAAGTTATGACTGTGTATCTGACTGGGGTTCGCAGATATGTCAGCCTGAGGTATTTAACACTGCCAGCAGAAGCCTATATGAAGATGCGGCAAATGCAGGATAAAGAGGAATAGGTAACATGAATGAAGAGAACGGGCAATATACAATACGTTAAATTATTCATATCAATAATGTGAGTTTTACGGAGAAAAGAAAGGTCTTTGGCAGAGCTGAAGTGTAGGGATCCCTGAGCTAATCCTGGCTCGATGAGTTCATGCCCCAGAGTGTTGTGTGAACATGGCTAAACAGCTCTTAGTGAACTGCACTGTGTGTGTCTGCATGAGGGTGTTATTAGTTCGCAACTTATATAATCCATAAATGTATAATAAGAGGTTGATTATACCCTGTTTTGAAGCCCAGCTTTCTGGGTAAAGCTGTGAAGACAGTCCGAGATGGTTTTATTGGTAGAGTATAATGATATGCTTTTGTTAGTAGCATCTTCCTAGTGATGATGCTGTGCTGATATTGTGCTTTGTAGTAGTAGTAAATTCCAAACCCATGAGTAAAACAGGTTATGTTATTAAAACTCTCATTTATTGCTGTATCAGTATCCTTACTTGGGATTTCCACTAGCACAACTGTGTTGGTCACTAGCACATCTGTTCACATCTTTCATAGCTTTGCTGGCCGAAGTTTGTGATGTTGGCTGTAATCTTGCAATTAGGAAAGGAAGGGGTTTTTTTAATGTTTCTTAATAGAATTTAATCTTATTTGAAAGAGGGAAAATGTGTTGTACTTTTTTTGCCTTTGTTTCTTTAGGGACTAATAAAGAAGTCTTTGAATGAAGGTTAGAAGTCTTTATTTTATTTCTTCTTCTTTTTTTTTTTGACAAGAGGAAATTAAAATGTTCTTTTCTCTGGCAGTTTATGTGAGGAAGTGAAATAACGAAAAAGCGAAATCCCCTCCCCTCCCCACTCTCCACAAAAGCAAGGGAAATATAGTTGAACAATTAGGATAAGAAAGAATTTTTAGATATGTGTCATTTTTTTAACTTTGCATTTTTTTTTAAGATAAACCTTTGAAGAAGTAAGGTCTTCACAACTTAACTAAATGGATAGAAGTGGTAGAATCATTGTGCATCTTCTTAGGCTAGGAAGACCTGACTGCATACGGCTGAGGTAAAACTACATCTGAGGAAAAAAAGCTTCTCCTTTTCTGCGTGTATTAAAAAAAGCTTAATTTTTTAATAAGAGCAAAATTTTGTAGATTTTTAAAAATCTGTTTCTGTATGAAATAAGAAGAAAGGATCTAACTTTACGGACACAGTTATGTTGGGTTCCTAGTGGTTATGTGAAGGCATTTGAGCTTTTCTGTTTTCTGAGCTAGTTTGACTTGGTGGGCGATGGCTTCTGGAAACTCAGCTTTATAAATCCTGCTGTTCAGTTTTGTGTATTTTCCTTTCTTATTCATATCTTTTTAGAAGGGAGATCTGTGTGCTTGATAGGGGAAGAGAGAATTAGTTCAGAACTGAATGGTAGAGATTAATTGAAAACAGAGGTAAAGTTTCTTAGAAGGAAGCAATAGACTTAATAATTTTAGACCAGGTTGAACATATGTGAATTATTTTCTGCTGTTGGTACAACCTGGTCATTATTTGTGTATTTTTACCAGTTAAAATATACTGTGAATTTTAAAGTCATTAACAAAAGTTGTCCATGGTTAGGTTGAAACTGTCGTGAGTATTTATTTAAAAACAAAATAATTCCAATGATAAATTAATTGTGGAATAATCTTGGCTTACAAGTATGGTTTTACAAATTGCAAAATGTACATGAGCTAAATTTTTTTTTGGGCGGGGGGAGGGGGAAATCTTAGGTTTTACCTCCATGACCAATAGCAGAAGAAGATATTCGTGTTCTTTTTCTCTCTATCTTTGCTGCTGTAGGTAGGTACAGAGGGTAACCCTCCCCTGCTCTATGCTTCCAAATTAATTTCTAACAAATCTTTTATTTCCTTTTGCAGAGCAACTGATAGTTTGAAAGATGCGTTTATATCTGGCAATATCATGGCATGATTTCTTATTTCTTAGACTGGGCAATGTGCCTATATTAGTATAGTTATTAGCAATGTGTTTTTTTGGTTTTTAAATTGAAATAGTTGGTTCAACTCGACTGGTATGAACCTAGCTATACCTCTGTATAAATGCTTTCTAAAAAGTGTAGAGTATTTCTTTAGGGGAAATAAGATACTTTGGTATCACTCCACTCACAGGAGTGAATATTGTGGTTTTTCTGATGTGTTCTAGTGAACTTGCTATCAGTAGTTATAGGGATTCAAACACTGCATAAGTTTGTATGGAGACACAGTTAAGAGTAAGACTGAGGCAAGCAAACAGAACTACTTGTTTTTGATAAAGTTTTAAATAGCTGGGTAAGTAAATGGAGTTATGTTTTTATAGCGTATGTAGTTTGTGTCATTTGTACTCTGCCATACAAATGACTGTAATGCCGTAAACAATAATTAAATTTTGCTGCGGGATTAAATAGGAGCAATGGAATCTTAATTAAGGAATCTACTGAAAAACACAGGGTTTTAAAGAGTAATTCTTTTAGTTGAGGGAAGAGGATGGAGAATGTGAATCTAATGCTTTAAATATTTTTCTTCCTGATTTGAAAGCCCTTCTTTAGTAGGTCTGAATCTTTCTTTTGTATAGTGCACAAGGTCACAAGTCTTTATAACAAGTTGGTCAATCAGACTTAAATGGCTATATTTTAATCTGCTAAGCTTATTAGAGAAACAACGCTTGTATCACTCTAAGTTTGTCACAAGTTTCAGCGTAGCCTCTATTTCAATGGTTAATGATGGCTGTTAAATCAATTTGAATTTGAATTTAGCAGAGTTGTATTGTCCTGGATTTCATTTATTTTACAACTCTGTTTCTGTTTTTTTGCACCTCATACTTCAGAGAATTTGACTGATATTTTAAAGTCACAATCTTTCACTGTTGGAGATGTATCTTCTGTTTCAAAGGCAAATGAATTGGTCTTACTAGAGCTCCTTTTTCGGGGGGGAAGGGACAACAAAGTTGTATGTGTTTGAGATTCATTCCCTGAATACTAGGTTGGCTTTACTTCAGGGCTTAATTGTTAAAACTGATTGGAGTAAGCGTATGCTGTGCATGATTCAAGTCGCAAATGTTTGTGTGCAGCTTTCTGTAACCGTGCTTTTTTTTTTTTTTTTAACAAGTTTTGATTCAAACTTTAGTAAGGCATGGATCTCATGACTTAAAATACAGCCCTTAGGTACTGAAATTTGTTTGTATGTTGCAATGAAGTAAAATGATTCTTCTGATTTGTAGTGCTTGTAAGAGCTGTCCTCTATAGGGCTCTTACACTACAGAAATATAAAAACATTCTGTTCCAAGGATAGGAGGTTTCTTACATGATCTTTAGCAAAGGACTATGAACAGTAAAATTTAGCCAAGAGGCTTTGTGTTGTTACTAAAAGTATAATATATATCTATATATAGAGATATATAAGATTCACTCTTGAATGTTTTAGTGAAATAGTAAGTGCTAGTACTTCAATAAACAGGTAAAAGCTGGCTATTTTAAGACAGCTAGAATATTATTGTTTTAAAACACTTTTCATGATCAGTCTCCTGAGCTGCACTTATGAGGCAATGTGCTTTACCTTCAGCCTCTTCATGTCGTTCTCCTAGTACTGATTCATTTTGTAAATCATGCAAGCAAACAAAAATGGGAAAATAAGGACTCAAGAGTTTGTTTTTTATTTTGTTTATTTTGTATTTTTTATTCTATTTGTCTTTGTTGCAGCATTGATTCTTCAGATACTTGTCAACTGTGACAGGTATTCTACAGATACTTCTCTCTTTTTGTTAACAACATACAAAGTGGGATGATGACAATTCTGTTAATAGAACCATTAAATAAAAATGATTCTCATGTGTATGTCAGAGGAGATTAGGGCAAACAGAAGAAACAGATAAGCTTTTTATCACAAAGAATAGACAAGACAGCATGACAGATTTCCAAAAGGAAAAGTTTGGATGTATTTCTTGGCTAGAGAAAGAAAAGATGCTAAACACTATTTATGGTCACAATATATGGGGAAAACATAGTAAATGTTGGATAAATCGGATTCAAATTTGCAGAACAAATGAAGTTAGCAGAATTGTTTTTGGAATGAGCAATACAGTTGAAAGAATAGGTAAACTTCCTAAACATATTTCTTCACTTGTGTGGTAAAACCTCTTTCTGTAATTTTAATATGTTGCTGAAGTTTGTTTTCATGTAGCCTTGCTGTCCATTGCTATCTTATAGTGGTCATTCTTTAATCTTTCCTTTTGATTTTCATACTTATTTAAATATTCTGTGCCTCTTAAACAATTGCTTATTCCCTTTCCTTTCTCTGAATTCTTTTCTTTGTGGTCTCTGTTTTCTTGAAACTAGAAAACATCCATTAATCGTGATTTTTAAACACTCTTCATTTCTTTACTGGCTTCTGTCCTTTCATTTCTCTCCATTTGTTTGTATTTTGAATATCACGTAATAATGAGAGAAGGTATTTACAAGTGATTACAGGCAAGGTATTACGTAGAGCTCTGGGTCAGTGGATCTGGCCTACTGCGTAATGAGATTGGATGTGTAGATCAAAACATTCCTGAGTCACTAAATTAGAATTGCCAGTTGCCAGTAATTTTCCCTAAGTTTTTCAGTAGCATCATCTAGCATTTTAGAGGGTTCTCTTGTCTATTCATTCTCCGATTTTCACGTGACAGGTGATCCACAGTAATCTTTAACTTGGCCTTGACCACTGAAAGCAGTAGTGGTTTGTGTTGTTGGGTCTTCTCATCTTCCTCTCTATATACGAAAGTGGGACTTGCTCGGTTTCACCTTCTGTGTGTAATCTGCTTCAGGAGAAGGGAATGCGAATAGGATAAAACTGTATTTTTCCTGATAGAAGTTTAACCTGGCAAAACGACTTAATGTTGCTCTGCAATTTATGCACATTATCCATTTTAATGCTGCCATGTAAAGTGGCATTAAAATTGGCACAGTGAAATTCAGCTATATATTTGCAATGCTCTTTCATCTTAGTGGCAGTGCTGTTAATGAATTGTGAAGAAAGGTATATTTAAATTTTAAAAATGTCTTTTGTGAAGGCATCTTACGCATAAACTCCACTAAAGCTTTTGGGATGTTGAAGAGTTTTATTCTGCTGCTGTTAGCCCTGTTCTTTGCCTGGGTCTTGCTGCTCCCTCACAAGTGTGGCAGAATAGGATGTGTTCCTGCTTCTCCCATTCCACAGTTCGCAGTCCATTGCATTGGTTTAAGCTTCTTTAGCAGCCTCTCTCTAACAACATTGCAGATTATCAAGACTTCAAAAACATGCTTCTCTAAGTAGATATATGTGCCTAGGATGAAAAGGTCTAAAGTCTTAAACAGGTAACTATTGCTCTGGATCATGCAAGAACTGTAGTAATCTGTGTGACTGGTGTCCCTGCATTGTGTATGTGTTTGTCTATCATGTAGTACAAAGTCTGTGAGAAGATGCTGAAGCTACAGAAAAAAGCATAGGGCTCTTGAATATATACTTTAAAATATTTGTAACTTACCCTGACAACTAATCATTTCTAAACATAAATATTTACACTGTGGAGAATTACTGCAGTATAAAGGATCTTGGACAATAAAAACTCAGGTTTGTTTTGGTATGGACAATCCCAGCAAGGCATTGTTTGAATGAAAGCATAAGGGAAATACTAAAATGCAGCCTTCAAAATGTATTGTCTGTTAGATTGCTGACCATGTTATAGGAAGGTGTATGGCTGTTAAACATATTCAAACTGCAGAACACATCTGGATTCCCAATGGCTTCAATATTTATCTATTTTAAGTGAAATTTCTTTATAAGTATAGAAGGTTAATTTTTTTTGCTATTTCAACTTTCATCTGTTATCTTTAGCGTAGCACAAAGAAAGGGTTGTTGTAGTAAAATAAGGTGGTGATAACTTTGTAACAAGTTTTGATTTGCTTTTGTTTTGTCTTTAGGAGATCCAGTTTTAGAGCTGTGTGGAAGCTGTTACCACTTACCTGGGATCTAGTTTGACTATTTTAAGGTAAGTAACATATTTTTGACTTCCTATAGCTAAAAAAAATCATAAAACCAAAAAAACCCCTCAATTAAATGCAAAATAATGCTGAAGGAACAAATTTCAAAATTTCACATAGAAATTTCTCTAATACATCACTAAGCCAAGTTTAAAATGCCTTTCAAGTATTTTTGTTGATAATACAATCGTGTATATGTTTCTCTCTTCTTCCCTTCAAAAATGAATTTTTTCCCTAGAAAAATACCAGATTGTGAGAACCACCCTTGATTAATCTAAGACAGATGGAAAGGATGCAGAGGCCAGTGGTGCTACTTCATTTTTGGGATAAATCAATATTTTCTAATGTTTTCTGATTTGGTGTTTTTATATAGACTTTTACTAGTAAATAGTGATTGAGACAAAGTAATTTAGTCTTAACACCTGTATTTAGTCTTCTGCATTGGAAATCTCTGAAAAACTGGTAATCTTAAATATAATTGGCATTATATTTTATGAGGCAAAAGGTAGTCAGTTGGCAGAAATGCCTTGTGGAGTACACACCTTGCCCAAAATATTCCTGTGCTTCATGAACTTGTATAATAAAGCATCAACTGATGTAATTTTTGTAAAAGTCGATAAACCATTTCCAAGCTAGGCTCTTTAATCATTTGCTAATATGCTATTACAATTGTTATCATCGCAAAAAGCTTGACAACTAGGCCTTACGTTACACATAGTAGCGTTACATATAGTATGTAGTAAAGACAGTGATACTGTTGGTGCCTCAGTTATGCTGGGCTGTGCTAGGAAAGCAGCGTTCTCTTTTCCTGTCCAACACTTTCTGCATGGCTTTGAGTTTCTTTTCTTTCTCTTTCCTGTTGTTTCTTATCTGTCCCTTTTTTGGGAATTTCTCTATTCTCTGTGTTACTGGCTACATATAGAAAGACTCGGAAGGATTGGTTCTTCTGGTTTCAACCAAACTCGTTTGCATTCCTGCAGTTTGGATAGAGTGTATCCATTAAGGTTAATGACTCTCCATTGTCGTATATCTAGTGGGTAAGTATCAACTACCAAGTCACAAGGTGGTGGATTTCGTGTCTGTTACAGCAGCATTCCAGTTTTCAGAACCACCGGTAGCAGCCGGATTCCCAACATTGAAGGCAGACCCTTGCTAAAATCGTTTCAGACAGGTTTCAGGCATTTAAAGGTCTGCCGAAATCTTTGCATTGATGCACACATTCGTGGTTTGATTTCTAGTAACTTTAATTCATAAATTAAGAAAACTAAAATTCTGGTGAATGTTTTACCGCAGCGTCCTGCTGTAGGAATATTTTTAAAGTTAATGTTGCTTAGTTCCCCCTCCCCCATCAGATTATTTATTAAGGTAAACTTCCAAGTATCCTTAGTGTCTAATGTGAAGGAGCAAACATCTCAGAGTAGAATACTCTGGTACGATAACTAGACTTTTTTTCCCATAGCTATGCAGTTAGGTATTATGGGATATAAAGTTCTAGGAGTGTATATGATGCATAGTATTTGGGCATGTCTTGGGCAACAAGGTGTTTTTAGCCTTGATTTAAAACAAAAGCAAAAATAAACAAAAAAAAAAAAGCTGACACCACAGCTGTGTCACTGTTCAAGAAGGAGATGCTATGTGGCCTGGTGAGCTTGGTATTTTCATTGAAATGATGTATTCCAGTTCGAGCAGGGTGTTTTAGCATAGGGTAAGAATGTCCTGTAAAACAGAATTTTGGTTCCTCATTTTAACAAAATAGGGTGCAAAAGAAATCCAGACAGAGTTCCTGTTAATGGCTTTGTGTTCAAAAAATGCTCTTCTGCATGTTGCTTGCCCTGTTAAGAAGGTTCAGGAACTTCTCTGTGGTTGAAGGATAGTCAGATTTATCAGTGGTGCTGAACATCTTCAACTCCTTTTAAAAGAAGTCATGCCTCCAGTGAGGAAATTGGAGTGAGCTGCTGTGCCTTTATTACTTGTATGGAAAAAAGTACAAAATTAATTTGAAATGGGGCGATTGGTATTTTAGGCGTCTTGGTATTTTACAGTTTCCAAAAGTTTGTTAGTGAATAAATATTTAATGCTGCAGCCTTGAAGCAAAATGAAAAGCTGCCATTGTTAGTCTGCTTTCAAATGCTAATGACACTGAAATATTGTTGATACTGTCCATTGAATTAGCCCTCCATGGCTTTATTGCTATAAGGCTGTTTCTTGCTAGCAGTGATCTGACTTCTGTGGTTCAGTGTTGTTAAAAGCATCTGTTCACTGTGTGAATAGTTTAAGAAACTTCCTTCCCGCCACGGAAATAAGCATGCTTTGGGGGGAAAGCTGATTCTTCTCCCCGCTCCCTCCAGTTACATTCTCTGCACTGGCCTGCTGTGGGGTTAGATGAATGCAAGAGCCGTTGCACTGGAAGGAGTGGAAATAGGCAGCTGGGACTGGGAGAGGAGCAAGACTGCCTTTTCTGCTGGCAGTTAACTGTTAGCTCAGCTGATCTAAAGCTGAATTGTCAAATGTGGCTGATCTGATGTGGAGGTTTGCTGTTGACAAAAGGGAGAAGTTTTAGCCCTCCCTGCTTCTGGCCACCATCTGATCTGCTGTTGCCCTTTTCGGTGCTGTCACTCATTGGAATGTTCTGTGAGATTATTTAATTCCCTAGAATGAGACAGAACTATCCATTTTTCTTGGCTGAAATAATAGTTTGCTGTTTTAATGAGCTAAATTTGGCTTACAAAAGGGTTTGAAGAGCAGCAGACCTGGCACAAAGAAAGATGTCACCAATTTCGTGAAACCTTTCTGAGACCTTTGCCTTCCTACCAAGTTTGATTGAAGTAGGCCAGCAGGTTCAAAACTAGATACGACTCTTTTGGGGAAGCTAAAAAGAAAACTAGTCTTTCCAAGGTCCAATTTACCATTTATGTGCTTCAGGTGTTAAGACTGGTTTCCATATAATATATCAGGTTTAATCTAAGTCTTTTAGTCAAGATGGTACCAATTATACTTTTTTTTGTTATGCTACAGTTACATTTTTATTAAAGCTGACTAATGCAGGACATTCTGGTACACAAATGGTCAAAAAATTATGCTGTTTAATCCAAGGGATTACTTTTCTTCATAGCCTTCTGAGAGAAACCTCTTCAGGAAACCCTGCTTGGTTAGGATATATAGCAGATGGCTTGTTACTCCTGGATATAACACTTTTAAAAAAAAAATACTGAGCAGCTTTCAGTGTTGTAAATTAGAGCCAGTTGTAGAATAGTAGGATAGATAATATCCTGATCCAATTTTAAACTTGAATAACTTCCACCTTGGTTGTCTGTCTTATTCTGTCCCCTATTTGAAAGGCCAAGGATTACATACATAGTAATAAGACTTGACCTGTTCTGTTCTTTTAAATAACAAAACTTCTGGGAGATGGAAGATGAATTCCCATTGCCCCCTTGTCCTCCTCCATTCTTCTGCTATGGCCTACTTGTCCATTTCTCAACAGATTTGAAAAATAAATACAAACACCCCGTTAGACTAGGCTCTGAACTCCAGATAAGCTGAGCTTCTGGGTCTGAAATGATTGAAGATCGTAGCGGTATGAAATTTTATTCCTGTGTGTCTTTACTTTTGACAGCAGCCTACACACTGATAGACATAGCCTGGATCAAACTGAATTCACCTTTAAAAAACGAGTTAGTCCTTATTTAACAGTGGAGAGTTTATTAAACAGAACATAGTACATACCTGCAGCATCTGTGCACCGAGGGCATTTTGGATTGCTTTTAAAGAAAGCCCATAGTGCCTAAATAGAGAGAGAGACTTTTAACAACCTAAATGCCACAAATGTTCATGATGCCCTCAAACTTCCAGTTTGAGGCAATACCTTCTTTGGAGAAGTTAAACTAAAATCTCAACCAGGATATATATATATTTTTTTTAATTCTGACTTTAGACTAATCCCACAGGTCCCTGAGAAATCGCTGGTCAGGAGGGCAATGAGATGGTGGAGAGAGAGAGAAGCTCCTCTTGCCTGGCTGCTGCTAACAGATGATTGGCACCGTGGTCATTGCCTGCGAGAAGCTGCTAGGAGAGCTGGTGGCCTGAGCTGAAGAGAGCAGGCGAAGCCGCGCAGGGGAGCCAGTGCGGCCGGTTGGAGCGGGCCCGTGCGATTACCTAGATTACCAGCGGCACGGCGGGATCACGGGTCTCCGACCTCAGCCGTGGGCCTGCCTGGGGAGAGGGCGCAGGGAGGCTGCAGCCGGGCTCGCCACGGAAGTGGAACGGCTGCCTCGGGGAGGTTTGCCTAGGGTGTTCTTGGATGTGTGATGCAGAGCGCTTTCTTTCCTGAAGTATTTTTCCTTTCACTGAATCAGATAATGCCCAAATAAGTGCATCGGTTGTATTGTGTCTCTGAGCTGTCAATAATTTTTCCTCCCATGCAGAAACCTTTCAGTAGCTTAACACTGTCCTTTAAAAGAAAAAAAAGAAAAGAGCTTCTCTCCCTACCCACATCTTCACCTTCTTGATTTGGGGTGTATTTTTCTTACATCCTCAATTCTTAACCAAAGCATTAGGGTTTAGAACTATTTCTTTTTTTTTCATTAATTTATAGCTTCCTCATTAGGTAGTGTCTAATTAAACTTACCAGAGCTGCTGATGACTTCTTGAGGGAAATTAGATGTGAATTGACTAGTTTAGCAGGTATATTCCATTTAAAGAAACTGGACATGGATCCCAATGTTAAGTTAATTTAAAGTTGGGAAGGCCAAATGCAGAAAAGTATTAACCATAGACTCTGAGGTGAATAAGAAAAGTCTAATGTCTATATCCATATCCCTGCCACCTGGTCACACCTTAAAAAGCATAGCAGTACCCATGGACTGGTAGGAACAGAACTGGTGTGTTTTTTGTGAGGCTTATCAACAGTATGAGATTGTATCAGTGGCTGTATTATGCTGGCTGATCTGCAAAATGCCGGAAGGAATGTTACTGATCCGCTTGTATAGATATGAAATAAATGATTCATCCATGTATTTTTCATTCAGCAATGCTATTTTTTATACGCAAGGATTAGCAGCACATCGTAACAGGTTGCGCTGTATTTACACTGTCAGGGTTTTGGGGAATGTTTACAAATCTTGTTAATGTCAGTGGCAGTAATGTGCTGTTGGGAAACCTTTCCTCTAGTATTTAACATGAGAGCCTTTTCTGTTAGTTTTATTACTGCTAGCACCAAAAGAAACAAGACCGTTAGCTGATATTTAAAATGTTGTCTGTGACTGTCGTGCTTTCAGGGAGGGAAGAATTTGAGTTTCTCCCTGCAGTTTAAGCAGACTTAATTTTGAAATACACAGTTCCTTGCATTTAGGAATAAAAAAGGCATGGTCATTCTAGGGTGAAAATGTTTAGATGATGAGTGAGAGATAATGGTGAGACTGAATAATTGCTTCTAATGCCCTTTTTATTGTGATTACTAGCCTTTTTGAGTGATTTATATAACCTGTAACTGACAGAACCATGTATGACCTTTAGTGATAGATATCTGAGCCCAGTACTACCAGTTATTCAGATCACAGCAACCCCAGCCAGTGTGGACTGTTGGGTGAACTACTGCGTGGAGCATCCTTATTAGTCCAGGAGAGGTGTTCTCAAATGTTAAACAATTTTTGGAAGATTAATCTTTTCTTTAACAGAAAGTTTTATTGTGTTTTGGTGAAATGTTTAGATTGGGATGAGAGGTTTGAGAGGATCCAGAGAAAGGAAATAGTTTCCATTTCTAGTCCCGCGGTCAGCAAAAAGGTGTGTATTTCTATGGTGGTTGTGTGATAGCATTTCTCTGCCTTCCAAATGATAGGCTTGCCAGAACATTAGCAGGCATTTACTTAAACCACCCGAAGTTGTTCTTTTGACTTTAAAATTTCAAAGAAAACATCTTCCAAAAAGATCCATTTGTTAAAAATTTTCCTTTTCCCCAGCCATTTGAATTTTATCTGACTATTTTTCACTCATAAAGAAATCGGGTGACAGGGTAGAATTTCATCAGGTTTGTCAAAGGCATTTGTGTATGAATCATAAGGAAGTACGGCAAGCTGCATCTTGGAGAGCTATTCAGAAAGTGATGTGAGCAAATTAGGGGTCTGTATGAATTCACATCGGTAAATAGCTATGTAGAGCTCACTACAGCGAAGTTCAGTTTTGACTTCAATTGCAGAGAAAATGCTCAGAATATGGTGGTTGCACTTTATCTTTAGACTTACGTACTTGGCTGCTTGTTTGTTACTATCCAGATTGATACACCTGGATATGCTTTCAGCACACATAGACTTGAACACTAAAACAAAAGTATTCAGTGTTTTTCTGCATTATTATTATCCTTGCATCTTTGTTTTTACATAATCCTGTACTTTTTATAATTCCTTTATATAAACTGTTTTCTCTGCAAGTTTGAACTGAGTGAGATGATGGCCTGAAGTTGACACAAATGCCTCAGGAGTAAGATGCTAAGGGTACGGAGGGATTTTCTCTGCTGTGATAGCAAGCAGGGTTGTTTTCTCTGTGGTGTGCAAATGTGTCCAGTTCTTTCTGTGAATTTGCACTTAGGAAACATGTAGTGAAAGAAGCAGCCTCTTAGCGCATTTGTTTTAGGTAGCCCTTTAAAAGCTAAAGTTATTAACTTAATTATAGAAGATAAAGGGTTAAATTAGAAAAGTCTGGCGCTTTAAATATCTTTTTCAAAGACTGCATAATCTGGTGTGGGCTAACTGTAATGACATAATCCAAAAATAGCCAGTAGTCTTCTCTTCGATGCTCATCCTTGCTGCAGTTCTGCAGCTAGAGAGTGGCAAATGCTAATCTCCTAAGGATGTTAGAGGACATAGCCTATCTGTCAGCGGTGTGTCCCAGCGGAGACCTTTAGGGTCTTTCATATTTGAATTTAGACGGGGAGGTTAATTCACATTCAAATAGTATCATTTAACTAGAATACATGCTAAACGTTGATCCACTACTGTACATTATTAGAGGGAAGATTACCTCCTCTTTGAGTGGGCAGCTGTTCTCTTTTTTCATAGTGGGATGCACAGGCCTCGTCATGCTGAATTTTGTTTAAAGGATTCTGCTTGACCCGGTGCCACTGATGAGAGGCTGGGGTTTTGGGGAGGCGGTGGAGGTTTCTTTAACATAACAAAGAGTATGCAATTTAGCTTCCCCTTGGCTTTCACTTGCTATTGGATGATTACTCTGGGATATATAGGCCTTCTCCAGGCAAAGGAGAAGGGAAAATGAAGCTGCTCACAATTTCTTTTCTTCTAGTTGTCATGCAGATAGTTCTCCCACCTGAGACAAACTTTTTTTTTCCCCCCAGAATTTTCTTCTTTTTTGATCTCATTGCCAAATTATTTAGTTGTTGTGTGTTCAAGTGGAATTAATAACTGATTTACATAGAGAGATCAATGCTATTTTTTTGTGTTTTACCAATTTCAGTAATATTTTATTTTTAGAAAGCCAGAGTAGCTTTTAAAGGACAGGAACTGGCAGTGCTACTTTTGCAATAAACACTTTGTTGGGGGTCTGTGAACTTTCCCTTTAGAATAAATATTTGGGGTATTTTGCTATTGGGCCATCAGTAGGAAGTTTTGCCTTAGGACCTGAATGAAGCAGATCTATTTGAGAAAGTGGTATTCTGCTTAACACAGTGTGTGTTACACCTAAGCGTTTGGAATTTCTGGCTGTACTAAGTGTATTTGAAGTGTTTGGTATCATAAAGGTACGCTCTGCCCAAAGTTGGGTAACTTATTTATATGAATTGTGATGTCTTAAATGGAACACAATAGACTAGGCTTTATCAAAGCTGTTATGACGTGTTTGTTAAATACTTGGTTTTAAGTTCTCTTTAAAGTCAGAAGGAACCAGAGAGAGGTAATGATACGGAGCTTATGGCTTCTAAGGTCTTCAAATGCAGCCCGTGTAGGTAGTGATGGCAAGGCGATATCTCATGATTGTCTGCTCGTGTGAGTAGTCTTTTTTATGATGTGTAGCTACTGTGGATGGTGGCTACTGTCCATGGTGGCTGTCCCAGTGCGGATGATCAGACCTATTGAGCATGAAGTCATTCACATCGGGATAGTGCTGTGTTGCTGGGAAGTTTGGAAAAGCATGAATTGCACGGCTTGTATGGTGAGTGAACAGGACACTTGTTTCTTCAGGGCTGCTGGTATAGTGTATTTGCAGAGTGCTTAAAATGAAACAGTCAGGTTGAGTAACTCATTTCTAGGTAGTTTAGGAAATCTCTAGTCCTGGAATTAGGCCTTTCTGCTTAGCTCTGTACAGGTGCAGTGCAAAAAGACGGCCTCAGTGTAATAGCAACCTGTCTGTTGTCAAGTTGTTCTTATAGGTATTATCAATAATAAATTATCTAAATGATAAGACTAAGAAAGAAGATGAAGTAGCTTTAGGGATGTATAGTACATACCTGTAGCTATACCTCAGCTGTTGATTTCAGGTTTTTGAAAGGAATGGAATTGAGTTTCATTCACACTAGTGATTCTATAGTGCCTGGAGTTGTGCTGAAAATAATAGTTGTTTTCACTGATAATTCACTGATTCCGTAACTTGGTAAGTTACACAGTGTTCAAGGTTTTTTTTCTTTTCTTCAAAGCCCATTTAAACCTTGTAAAAAATGAATTTTTATGTGAAAAATCTGGTTTGAAAGCTGACTTGATGAATGAGGTCTGTGTTGTGTTTTGTTTAAGCATTTGTTAATCTTTTTGCTTGTTTGTTTGTTTGGGGACAGTTCTCTATTCAGGTTATTAGTCCAAGATGGCAGACCAGAGGCAACGTTCGCTGTCCACCTCTGGAGAATCATTATACCATGTGCTAGGACTGGACAAGAATGCCACTTCTGACGATATTAAAAAGTCATACAGGTAAAGTTTCAAGTCTCGCACCGATTGCCAAATAGCACAAAGAGCTTTAAGTGTTTGACAAATGAGGTATTTATTTATGTGCAGCCTGGACTTCATTAATTTAAACCTTTTGCAAGATGAATATGTAACAAAAAGCAGATGAAAATATCTGGTTGCTTCTGATTGGAAAAAAAAGGTGTGAAAACGTGCCTAGACTTCATGTGGAAGTTTTTAAATTTTTAAATTTTATCCATAGTAAGTTGAATTCTTAAATACACAGTCTCATTCTGGAAGTTTTTTATTTAAAGTTGAATAAAGGTTTAAGACAGTGGGATCAGCGTTGAATTCTTCTTTTATGTTACATAGCTTCGTGTCTGGCTTACAGAGACCATAGCTGTGTAATACTGTTCTTTTGTCCATCAGTTTTAATTCTGGCACAGTGAGGTGTGGATTAAAGATGCAAATAAGGATGAAAACGGAGTATCAAAATGTTTTTTTTTTTTTCTATTAAACGTGTTCAAAATGTCTTATTTTATCAGTGAGGTGATTATTTTTAGAAGAGGAGCTTTTACTTTATTTCCTTTTTAAAGGGTCAGACACATGAAATAGCTTCACGTTGTCCAGTTAAAAACTAAAAAAGAGTACTGCAACTGTCCCCCTTTCCCACATTTCCCCCAAAATCTGCTTATATGCAATTGCTTCTTTACCTTAAGCATGAGCTCCAGTTTTATATGACTATTTTATGTGACTAGTGGCAATGGGTTTAACATTACACTAGGGGTCAGTAGTAATCTTTACTTGAGGATACTCTTCAGAATTTTTTTTCTTTTTGGTCTTTAACATTTACCATGACTTTTTCCCTTTTAAAGTCACTTCTTAGTACTGATGGTAGTTGCACAGTGAAATCTGTGAATAAATGGGCTCACAGACTCTCCAAAATTATTTGTGTCTTCCTAAAAACTTTTAACTGGAAGTTTTGAGGCAGCCTTAGCAACTGGGAGGTAATATTACCTCATTGGGAAAAACTGCCAAAGATTTTCTTTGGAATGAGGACACTCCAAAATCCTGGGGCGAAATGTAGTGCTTCATACTTACCTGAAACTCCCTCTAATATTGTTTACCCTGCTGTTTCTTTATAAAAGGAGGATTGACCAACTTCCCCCCCTGCCCTGCACTGGATCTGGAACACCCTTTGCTGGCCTGTGGGCTATGGGGTTTGTGTACATGTAGGAAAAGACAAATGAAAAATATTTATCTATTGCAGCCTGATAGTAGCTGAGCCATTTCAGTGAAGTTTACGTGACTTCTCTGTAATTATAAAGACTGTGATTATTTCAGTCCTCACTGAGACTGTGGCATTGGTGGCAGCCCTGGAAATTATTTTCCCAAGCAACATTTTTTACAGCTCTAGAGTGTTTCAAGTGCACACTCAATTTATTGTTTTAATGCTGTGATAAATTTGTGTATATATGCAAATGTGTGCTTGCACAAATCATTATTTTGTGTTTATCTAAATACTTTTTTTACCTCAAAATTGTCATGTGTAAACTGCTCTGCAGGCTTTTAGGGTATTTCTCAAATGTGGGGCGTTCATGGTAATTTTCTGTAGGACAAGTACCTTTTTTGGTGATGGAAAACTATTTGCATAGAATTCTGTAGCATTTTTCTACTTAGGAGCACAAATGGCTCAAACTTCAAAACGGTGTTTTTTCTGTGTTCATTTAGAAGGTGTTTAGCCTGTTATTTCTACTGACTTTTATTTCCTGGACAATGCCTGAACTCACAAATTTATCAACACTTAATCTGAAGCATTGTGCTATCTTCAGAGACCTCAAGGGGACTGTAAACTGCTGTCATTTAGTTGTAAGAGATGTAAAATGATTAGGGAGGTACATTGTGATTTCCTGGTATCTCGAAACTCTGAAAGCTTGTTCTATTTTAGCAAGCCTTGAACTGAAAAATACTCTGTTCCTGCACAGGAATTGGTGAATTAACCACAAGTTATTGTCTATTCTATTTTTGTGTTCCGATACTGCAGATTAGCTGTGACAGCTTGCTTATATTTACCCTTTTATCCTATATCATGGGCTTGTGGTGTGTCTTTTTTCTGTTAGCTTGGTCCTTGCTTTAGCAGAAGTCAAACTTCATGGTGTAAATTGCTGGAGCGGAGGGGTAAAACGGAATGCTTTCTCTTTGTCCTCAATGTCCTTTTTTTTCCGTTGCGTTTCTGAGAGTCCACTTGAGCGGTCTGAGATGAGTCCTTTGAAGTTAGCTAGCCTGTGCTCTAGCCCTTTGCCATCACCTAAGGAAGAATGAAGAGGGAAACAAATCAGAGGTGAAGGAAACCATGGCGGTATAAACGTTTTCAACTGCAACTTAGGAGTCTCCCTTCAAAGAGTGACAGGCTATCTGAAATAATGGAATGAATTAAAAAAAAGGAAAGTCAAAAAAAACACGAACCCAAATCCCAGTTTTTAACCCATAACAATCCCTTTTTTTCCTTCTTCAGGAAGCTTGCATTGAAATACCATCCTGATAAGAACCCCGATAATCCAGAGGCAGCAGAAAAATTTAAGGAGATCAATAATGCACATGCGATACTGACTGATGCCACGAAGAGAAACATTTATGATAAGTATGGTTCTCTGGGTCTGTATGTAGCAGAGCAGTTTGGAGAAGAAAATGTGAACACATACTTCGTCCTGTCCAGCTGGTGGGCAAAGGTAAATAAAAGTGCAAAGAAATTATTCTGTATTGGCATTTAAAATTTTTAGAAGAGCTCCATTTGGATATTGAATGTTTGTGTTTATTCTTGGAAATTGCCAAGTCTTTGACACCTTGTAGTTTAACCTTCTCTTGCTGTGTTGCAATCTCTAGTTCAGAAGTATTTTTCTATTGTCTATCAATGATACAGGCCTAAATAATAGCAACATTTGCGTTATTAAGAGAAGCTTGGGCCCTTCTAGTGGATTTAAAGCAGTGAGGGTTTGAGGGGTATGTTCTTTGGTAACRTCTGCTAAATGATCTTACAAGAAGACTCCTGGCTGCACACTTGAGCCCACACATAAGATCCTGTAAAGAAACATGCTAACAAACTTTCTCAGAAGCTATTCTCTGATTTCGCAGAAACCAGATTAATTGTTCGCTAGCCCATCCTTGGTTTTGGTGCAGCAGAAACAGACCTGAGTGTCACTAGTATAGCAAATGACACTGCAAGCTCTTGTTTCCTCAGAAACACTTTGCGTTATCTTTTTGTTTGCATTGAATAGTAGATATAATTATTATTATATAGAGGCCTTCTGGGAGTCCTTTTCCAGCACCAAATAATTATTATATTTTACTGGGCTCATAACACTCTTAATCATAATATGCTTCTATCATTTTAAGTAATATATTTTAAAATTACCACTTTTATTCAAAAATGCAAGCAAACTTTAGACTATGCATTTCTCACACTTACATTCTCAAGCTTTGCATTTCAGAGTTCACATGATTGCAGTCTGTTGCACACAATACAATGAGTAAAAGACTGGCTAAGAAATCGAAGTAAGAAACCATAACTGCGCCAGCTTACTTATTTAATGAAATGATGTTGCTTATGATGTGTTGTGGCTGATTAAAACTGTTTCCTAGCCTTGACATTTCACTTCATGAGTTCATTTTTCTTCACTGTTGCCAGCATTGTTTCTGTGTCTTGATTTTCCTGTGGTAAGGGAATAGTTATATCACCATGCTGGTGTACTATCTTTAGAATTATTTTTTTCAAACAGTTATGCAGTGACCAATGTGAATATTTTAATTTTGCCCTTTGCCACTGTGACTGTGATAGGCACGCTGACAAACTTGGCTAATTTTAAGTTAGCTTGCTCACGTATCGGTAGCGTTCTAGCCCCAGCGTTTCTAGCTTCCATATGAGCTTTGCAGCCATGCCTGCAACCTTTGGTAAGTCTAAGTCCCTGCTTCTGTAGGCACATTGCAATCTGTATTTCCACTAGCTAGTGTAAATCTAATCCAGGCATATTAATGCAAGCTACAATCTGTCCTAGACTATTGTACTTCTGGATTTCAGTACAGGTATACTTCTTAGACGTGTATCTTTTTGCATATGTAGCAGAAAACATAGATCATTCTAAACCTAATTTCTAGGAATTTTTTCAGGTGAGCCAATATTCACTTCAGTGAATCATTATTCTCTTCAATGTGAACTGATCATAGCTGTAGCCAGTTTGGCACATTTTTATATTCCAGCACCAGCATATATCTCAAAGTTTGTAACTAAAAAGCTGTCTTTACATTGCTTTATTTTTCATTCCTGATTTCCATATCCAATTCTCACCAACTCAGTGGTTACAGTGTGATGTAGGTTACAAATATTTCTTTTTCTTCTGCCCTCTGCAGGCCTTGTTTGTGTTCTGTGGGCTCATCACAGGCTGCTATTGCTGTTGCTGTCTGTGTTGCTGCTGTAATTGTTGCTGTGGGAAGTGTAAACCTAAACCTCCTGAAGGTGAAGAGCAGGAATACTACGTCTCTCCAGAGGACTTGGAGGCACAGTTGCAGTCAGATGAAAGGGGTAGGTGAAAAAGCTGTGGGGTTTCTAGAATTACCATAATAGCAGAGTCTCTGACCTAGCGCTCAGTGTTGCTATTTAAGGAGGAATGCTTGCTTTAGAGGTTGGCATAGATCTCTAATCGTGTGTGTGTGGGAGGGGCGAATATTTGTGGCACAAGAGTCAGTTGCTCTGGGTAACGCCACCACCAGAAATGTAGTTCTGTAAGCTCATTAGAAATCCCGGTGGGTCTTCACTGAACTTGGAGCTTCAGAGAAGTACGTGACCATCGTTTAGCTTCCCTTTGACATTCGCTGAAATAACATACCAGCCAGACTCTTGTGATTCCACAAAGGGATTCTCTACCCCAAAGGATGGGAAGTGTCAAGGCAGTTCTGTAAACTGTGGCAGGTGTAAAGGAAACGGGACTGCTAACCAGCTAGCTGTATCCAGTACTATTTATGAAGCACCTAAGCTTCTGTAGAGTTAAACCAATTATTTAAAAAAACTGTAGGCTTTTCTGCATGCTCTGATCATGTTTTTAACTGAAACTGCTGAACGATGGGAGAGTAGCAGCTGCTCTTATGTGAATAAAGAAATATAATAAATGCTCCACGTGTTAGTTTGAGTCCATTGGCATTGTGTACAGACTGAAGAACAGTAAATCAATATTATGTTTTTAAAGAGGAGTGTAAAATTGTATTGCCAAATTGTTGCAGAGAGATGTAACTGATACTTACCAAAACATAGGGCACTGTTTTTTCCTCGGTGTGCTAAACCTTTTGTCTTCCCTTTTCAGAGGCCTCAGACACACCTATTGTGATACAGCCAGCGTCAGCCACAGAGACAACCCAGCTCACAGCTGACTCTCACCCCAGCTACCACACTGATGGATTTAATTAAGTTAAGGAAATACTGTAATTAGAATGGATAAATAAATACATGGCCAACTCAACACTAGAATCATGAACATTAGAAGTAGAGATGGGGAGGGGGAAAAATTCTGCCACAGTAAGAAGGCAGCTTTCCAACCTGCCGAAAATATTTTGTAATCCCTTCAGCCTTTTGTCACCTTCAGTGTCGTATCTTGATGATACGTGAAGTGCTGTAGCATGCAGTATTTAAAGCAGTTTATCTATGATCTTATTTGTTTCCTTTCCTTTTTTTTTTTTTTTTTATAGCATGTATGGAGTTATGTTAAATGTCTGTGGTGTAATGTATTGAGTTGTCACAAAATAAGTGTGATGGAGACATTCTGCATTTTAAGCAGTGGTATTGGCCTAAAAATGAGATTTTAGAAAAGAAAACGATTCACAGAAGCCACCATGCTTCCATACAACTGAGCTGTTGAAGACCTTTAAAAGTTCATGATTTTTCATGTGAATGCAACAAATCGATTCTTTTATTTGTCCTTTTTTTCCTGCATTGTTATCTAAGCAAGTTTACAAAGCCAAGAACCAAAAATGCCAGTACTGCAGAGCTAGATTTCTCTTTAATGCTGTTTTTCAGCTTAAATAAATCTACCTTGAAAAATAAAAAGGGAGAGTTTCCAATCTTTGAAGAGTAAATTGATGAACAGCTGTTTATGCCTAAGGGGATCTCCAGTGACAGTGTAACCACGAAAGTTAATTTGCCACAAACCCAAATGTAAATAGGTTTATTTGGTGGTGGTCATGGTGGACTTTAAACTTCAAGCACAATTCTGTTTTGGTTTGACTTTTTTCCTGAAATTCTAAAGACCGAATAATGCAGCTTTTCTGAATGCATGAGAATCTTGAAGTGAAACTGGTTAATCGGTTTTTATTGGCCAAGTAAATAAAATGCAGATAGTAGGCAATAGTGTAAAAGTAAAAAAACAAATTTGATTTCTTAAAATGTGTTTGAATAATCTAACATTCTAATAGACAAATGGAGTGTTACTTTTTTTTTCCTTTAACAGCTTTTGATAACACAAAAGCCTTTTAATTTTCTCATGAACATCTTTGTGGAATACTTAGTTTTTTAAGAACAAAACACCTTTCTTCGTGTTTATATTGTATAATTTGCACATAGTCTTGCATTTAGACTTGTTTACATCAGTGTTTTTCTGTTCCTCAGAAAAACCATGGGAAAACTATTGAAAGGTTTCCTGTACTGTTTTGAAACCAAATCATTTTTGAATACTGCTCTTGAAACTGTGGATTATTGAGATTTGTGACAACATTTTAGTCAGCTGGTGAATTGCTGGTATATTTTGTTGTTAATAATCTTGCTTTAGATAATATTGAGTCAGGATCTAGAATAGCTACCAGTAAATCTATACTTGGCACTTTTAACACTTATTTACAGCCTCTTTAATTTTGATCTTCATGGTTTTATATCACATTGCCTCTACTGTCCTTTTTATTCCCCATCTCCCCTTTTCATTTTTCACCTATTTCTCTTGAGGAGTGATTTAAATCCTCCCATCCAGTATTTTCTTTGAAGGTCTTTTATGCTGCTTTTTTACAAGGTCCAGATGTTTCTTTGAATGGGTTAAAGCACTGTCAGTTTATAAGAAGACCACCTGAAAATGAAGGGGACTCCCCTGCCCAAGGAAGGCAAAGCATACTGCCATTTGGCTGTCCTAGGTTTATAGAAGGTACGGTTTTTCTGGATATTGTCCAGATTAAAGGGGGAGAGAAGAACGTGAAAATCTGTCTGAATATATTTCATTCTATCTTTCCATGGGCAGAAAATGATAGAGCACATAGTCTGATGTGAAACCCTGTTAAACATACCAGGTAAAAGATAAGGTTCTTAACACAGTCCAAATACTGAGTGAGAGATGGTCACAGACTCAGACTTTCCCATAGCAGTTGGTACAAACACATTTATTGCCTGCATGTGAGCTTGTTGCAGATAAGTATGCTTTTGATAACACATTGGGATCCAAAAATCCCCAAAGAACTTTTAATTAACTGACTAGATTTAAGAAGCACAGTTGTTAAGTAAGTTCTTCCTTGTTGGTAGTCCTTCAGACCTGAAACCTTGTGGTTTACTGGTTTGCTTTTAACTTTTTGTATCAGGCAAAACTGTCTTGGGTGGCTTTGAGGACAGTCATATATGATTTGAGTTGAGGTCCTTATTAATCAGAGTCTTTGACCCTTTGGAATGAAAAGTAATTTATAAGCTGGAAAAAAAATAATGTCTCATGGACTTTGTGTAGATTTTGTTTGAAGCCTGTTCTTAAAGTAGAATTTCACCCTTGAATATGCTTGAATATCTATGCAGATAACTTGCTGGTCAAAATTGCCCTTATAATCCATGCAAATCAGTTGATGCTCTTGGTAAAAATAAAGTGTTAACTTTTTCGGCTTTGTAAATCAGCATAGTTGATAAGGAAACAGCATTTTTCTCATTCTACTGAGTCACTCTTATGTACCGTGGTCTATAATGCTCTTCCGTTTCCATGTATTGGTCTAGATGTGTAATACAAAAGGCCAGTTGTTGCTCCACTGTGGAGCAGCTGGGACTCGTTACATCAGGGTTGATTGGTATTAATTCCAAATAAGGTTCTACTTCTTAATCACCCTGGGATACTTCCATTGGACTAGGAGAGCCAACGGGAGATTGTGGCTTGGAAACTGAGCGCACTAGGGACCTGTGTAACGTACCTTCAGGCCATGGTGAGAGTCACTCTTACTGTGTTCCCCAGAAGCAGTGCAGTATGCGGAAGCCCCACAGACTTCTGCGTACGAGCTAATATCACAACTGCAATGTATGGAGCAAATGAAGGTTGGAGATGATACCTTTATCCATGTTTTGCACTACTTGAAAAAGATGACTTTCAGGATAAATTTGCTGTTTTAAAAACAGGCAAACAAACAATTCCTCTCCCTTCCAAAACCCAGCATTTCAACCAGCAATTAGTTCTTCATTTAGCAAGGCATGAATTTAAGAGACACTGCTTTCTTTTCAGCTGTTTCTGTGGTTGTGGGAATAGTAATTTAATCTCTATATTGTATATGCCCATATGATGTTAGATGCTCCAAGGGAAGCTACTCTGAGATCCCAATTACAAGGAATGAAGGGGAAAAATATGAATATGAGTATTTTTTGCAACTGCTAAGTTTGCCCAGGTTAGTCTTAAATCTTTGAATTTAAGATTACTGTATATTACTGTGTTCTTGACTTCTCTCTTTCCTGACTTCTCAAACTGTGTAAGAAATAGTTATTTAAACAGCATTTCTTTAAAACATAAATTGCGTAATCAGAAGATATGTAGGTTAATGCCCACTTTTTTCTTATGTTGTAAGTAAGGTACAAGTGTATCCYGGGGTTACAGGAGCTGTACTTCTGTCTTTGCAAAATGGCCAAATTGAATCCCAGTGAATACAAAATTGTTTTGGAAATAATGGTTAAAAATGTGGTGCTTAAGATCAGCCAGCATTTCTGAGCTTAAGTTTATGGAACTGCAGTGTCCCTGCCAGAGCTGAAATAGCATAGTTTTACAAGCACTAAAGCCTGGATGAAAATACTTGTTACTGGCTTATATGCAGAATGTTTCCTTCCAAAATTAAACCTGAGCACTGTTGATCTCTATTTGGTGTGTTGCCAGAATTAAAACTTGAGCTTTGATTTTTTTKTTGTTGTTTTTTTGTTTTGTTTTTTAAAAKTCACATCATCGTTTTTACAAATTACCCGAGATCTCTGTTTAAGTAGTTCAGCCTAGCCTAGTAGTTCATCTAGCTCATCAAACCTACTCGTAGCTCCTTGTTATTAGGAGGAGTATATGGGGGAATCTGATTTGGAGAGTTTCATGGACTGATATCGAGGACCACTGATTTTATCCAAAAGTTTTGTTGTATGGAGAGCCATTTGCAACTTAGGATAAGTAAGGAAAGCTACTGCCTCGTTCCAAGGAATGTTTAGGTACCTATCTTTTCTGACAGCGGCAAAGCTGTCTTAGAAGTAGCTGGTGCTGGACTTGCTGTGCCCTGTCCTCCCCGTGCGCGGGGAATTCCCAAACCCAACGTAGTACAACAAAGAATTCACCGCTTCACTTGAAGTGAACGAAGGGGCATCGCACCTGTTAAATGCCAGTTTCATTTTGTTAGTAATGTATGTAGGAAGTTCTTAAATATTTATCTGTATATAAATTTGTTTACGTAAACATCAATGGCGTCTGATATTGTGTAGTTTTCTGCTAATTCCATGCAGTGATGTTTTAGAGCCATATTATCTTTTTAGTCTTGTTTTTAGATTTGTAGTATTTTTAAACTGCTTTAGATATTAGTGCTCATATTGTTCTTGAAAATGTGATACTCTTTRAAATTTGTGTACACAGATACAGTATGATTAGAAACACCTGCTTAGGAAGACAGCTTTAACACGGTACTAAGAAATACTGAGTCTTGCAACAGTGCTGTGGTGGGGGGGGGGCTACAGTTTTAAAAACCCTTGATGTCAGAGCATATAAGCGTTACAGGTATAACCAGGGCAGGAACCTGACAGAAAATATATTCCTGTTCCATTTTTAARATGGTTATGTTATGTGGTGTGGAGGGATGTGACTATGCTTTTGGGGGGCTTATCTTTGAGCATTTGTAATGTACCCAGTCCGTGAGAGAGGTACCTGCTTTCTTAACTAGTTTGTGCCCTTTGTCTGGTGCCCTTCAGTGTTCTTGACATTTCCAAATAACTTAGGAAGTGCATTTGTGCTGCAGTTTTTTTCTACCCAGTGCAACTGGATATTGGCTTAATGTTTAACAGCAGATTCTTGCTAGGTAGTCAGGTGGGCTTTTGCCACYTGGCAGCCCTTGCCTCATGTTAATTCTGGATGCTGTTTAAATCTGCATTAATCTTAGAATCAGAGCACTGAAACATAACAACCGCCCCCCATGCAAATGTTTATAGCGTAAGGTTGGTATAAACTTAACTTGCTTTATCATTTGATGCCKCTTCTCTGTATTATAGTGGAAATCATCTAGTTTGTAGTATATCATTATGCCAACAACTGCTTAAAATATCTTGAAAGAAGTATAATTGATAGTAAACAAAATGGCAGGTAATTTGTCAGTGTTCAAGTCCTGCAAGAACTATGGTCTGCTCTACGTACTGTATTTGGAGATTTAAGTGCTATCTGAGACTCTGCAAGACTGAAATTCCCATTTCATTCCAAGAAGGTGCTTTCTTTACAAGAAAAAACTGCGTGAGGGAAGCTTTCTGTTGTTTTTGTTTGCASAAGCCAAACTCCATAAATCTGGAAGACATACCTTCATTTGAAAATAAAATGCCAGTGTTACAGGTACAGTTAATTTTGTTGTTAGGAGAGATGTTGGGAATTATTGGTGGCTATATATATGTATAGAGGAAACTCTTACACAAAATGGCCATCCATTCTTGAGTGCTGTTGTTTTCTCTGCTCCCTTTCCCCCACAACCAGCAACGCGGGTGTATTCCTGCAGTTTGTGAATGGTTGCTTATCATAATCTGTGTACAGCAATGGCTTCCAAAAAAACGTAATGATCTACCTGATTCCTGCCAACTGCCCTTTGACCCTGTCCCGTGAGGGTAGAGCTGGGATTTACCTGTTTCACCTCTCCTATAGAGGAAGGAACTGAAACCCAACGATAGCAAGGAGGGTAAGGGCGATCTCTGGAATAACTTTGACTTGCATGGGCTGGTACGTGGGGGTATATTAAATATGGTCAATATGCTAATCACTAAAGGTATAATAGAATACATTGATGCGGTTTTTTTCCTATATTGGTTTTAACTACTTTGTACTCTACAAAGTGGGACTCAGTGACTTCACAAAGCAAGGTCCAAACCTGTGCTGTAGGTTTTGGATTGCAACATCATGTGTGTGTATGTATGTATATATGCACATATGTATATATTTATACAACAGGTGTGCACCTAGTACTTGCTGCTGTTTTTTCTTTGGTGGTAAAACATGAAATTTGGCTCAAAGTACTTCTATGAACTCTTAGACAGAAAAGCCAAAGGTGTGAGTTTCGTGTGTCCAGAATTGTGCTTTCTCCTTTCAGCTGCAGGAAAAAACAAACAAGATTTGTCAGTTCAAATGACTGATGAAGGAAATGGTGAAAGGATCCTGTTGTATAAATAAATAGGTAGTACTAGTGAGAGAGCTGTGCTGTTTGAAAAGGGAAAATCAATCTTCTACTCAAGTGGATTCCTAAAGTCTTCCCTCCTTGCTAGTGAGAATTTAAACTTGAATCATATGATGCATTTGCACAGTCTGGTCCAGTTATTCAATTTATAGTGCTTACAGGTTGGATTCATAAGACTTGGAATTATTGCAAGTCATAAAACTAAAGTTAGCTGATGATTTGCGTAAAGGCAAAAAGATTGTGGCCAACGTACGTGTATGTACCACCAAATTACTTCTAGTCATATTGGGTAGAGAATGCAGCTGGCCCTAGTTGGGCCCTATGTTCCAGAAGCTGTTGCCTAACATACAAAACACACATGGGTTTTCTGCTTAATGGCAATCAGCAGAAATGGGGAAATATACGGGGGATTCCTTTTATTACTTATATGTTTGAAGTTATATTTGTGTCTGTCACAGTAGATGAACTTTGAAGTTTGCCAGGTTCCAAACACTTGGTGTTTCCTTGTTTGGTTGTGTGCCACTTAAGCCAGTTGCTGTCGTTCCTTCCTTCCACTTACATCCCCACCTTCTCCCACTTTTTTGGGCTGGGTGTGGATTATTTGGTTTGCGTTATCACAGACATCCAAGGCAGTTTAGATTAATTTTGCATGTGAGCAAGGCCCTGAAATAAGTAATTCATTATGGGTTTTTGTTATATTGGCCTCTTTATGAAGCCTGTGGGAGCTGAAGATGTAATGAGAGAATGCGTTTTGCATTTGCACTGTACTTCGGCTCCGGTGGGGTGGGAGGGGGCGGGGAGGGAAGCCCATGTTTAAAAAAATGTTAGCTGTTGTAAAAACAATCAAAGTATAAATGCATCTGAAAAGCAATTATAATATAGACATATATATTTTGTTATGTTACTAAAGGACCACACTTCGAATTGTATGTAAGTAAATGTGGCTGTCTGAACTTTGTGGATTGTAACACTCGATACTACTGAGCTCCTGTACATACACGCAGTTACAGCAGAAGAAATTATTTTATGTTTTAGCATGGTAATTTGTGTATTGTATGTCTGAATATAAACTAAAATAAAGATTGCTAAATTATCTGAAACCACTGTTGTAAAATAAATGTTTTCAATGCAGAAATATACATGGGCTTTTTCTTTCCTTATTTGTACACTTGAACTCATCACGAATACAAGCACCTGCGTGGCTGGCTGCCTGAAGGACCTGGTGAGGCAGGATGTCATTTCGAGGTGGGTGACCTCAAAGAGCTCGAATGGTTTGTCTTCATCAATGGCTTTTGAACTGCACCCTTTTTTCCCCCCTCTCCCTTACACCTGTGTCTTGGAGTCCCTGGCTCTGCGCACTAAAGGCCAAACACCTGAAATATGTAATGGGCTGTTTGACTACATGCCAAATGTAGGTATTGTAGGGATCCTGAATTTATGAAATAGGCACAATAATTTCTGGAAACGTGGGAAGAGTGAAACCTTGTAGAAATGACCAAAAATTTACATGAACTCAGAATCATGTAAATTCATGGAGATTACTAGGATTGCTGCAATTCTGAAAGAGAAATTGGTATATGTGCAGCACAGCGCTGACATGTATTTGGCAGTATGTATTTTCAGTGAATTCTGTACGTGAGCTCAGATGAGGAATTAGTTAACCCTAAGACAGGATATCCTTTGAATACAATTGGTTCTGCTGTACCTTGCGCATCTTTGCAATCCTATGTTTTTTTCCCTGCTGATGCTTGGTATCCATAATGTGCAGAAGGGATTGTTTAGGAAGGTTTTGGTAGAGAGAGATGTTCTTTCCGTATTAGATGTTTGCTCCCTATTGCAGTGTTTAGTGTATTTCTGTCTTTAAATGAATGTGTTCCTATGSTGTGTATGAGAGAAAAGGACTGTCGTTCCAGTTTCACTGACGGTGGTGTGAGACAAAAGGGCTAAACAGCTTTTCAAACGTGGAGGTTTTCTGCCAGGGTGGACAATCTAATCCATGTCTCCCTTGTCTTAGGGCTGCTGGTTTACTTTTTTGCTTTTTAGACTTTTCCTGCTAAAACCTTCAATAATTGTGCAGGAGCGAAGCGTATCCTGCAATTGCAAGCCATTTCTCCTTTCCTACTAGTGACTGAAATGCTAGATTTCCCTTTTACTGCCAACTGTGCAGTGTTTCTCAAGTTGTCTGTGTTGCAGAACTGCCAGAAGGCCTCCTTGGGTAAGGATTTGTCCTACCAAAGACTTAAAGTTGGCGTTTCACTGCCTGAAGGCACTGCCTGGGTTACATACAAAGCAGTGACAAATACTTAGTATTTTTAAAGCTTAATCACTGAGTAGAAGTGCGTCATACTCTGACTATGAAATCAGGCTTGTTTCCCTTATCCCCCTGAGATCAATAGGAACAGAAATGTAACGTTAGAGACTAATAGCTTCAGCTGTCAAATTCCTGGGGCCTTAAAGAGAGAGGCAGAAACGGAGCTCTAGCGACCAGCGAGCCGACAGCCGCGTCTAGCACGCGGCGTGGGTGACGGGCYGCTTCCCTCTCGCGCGCTGCTGTAGCACCGCAGCTGACGGCCAAGCGGGGACAAGCTGAGCAACGCTGCCTTGTTTCGCTGCCTCGCGGTTTGAGTTGAGTGTGGTCTTGCCTCCGTTAGTGGTGTCACCTCCACCCGAATGGAATACAAATCTTTTCTAGAAAATCACCGCGCAATGGACAACTTGGAGGCAGCTTCTCTGCCCAGTTCACTTGGAGATGTTCCCCAAACCCGTGGTAATCCTGTCTTGCCCACGCAACCTCTGCCGGCAGTGCAAACTTGCTGGGCAATGCATGAGTGAGCTAAACGAGAGGGGGAATACTCCGACCTGTCCTTTGCACCGGCCTCTGGCAGGCCCCACTAGATTTGTTGAAAGGAAGTGAATCCGTTGAACTTTTCTCAGCAGCTTCCTTTAAGAGAGCAACTGTTGCCCTGACAGTCCAAATAGGGACCTGAATATCCTAATTTGCCATCCCAGTCTTTAGTGAAGCAGGAAGGAAATTTCCCTCCTACAGCTAGGAGCACATTGGAGTCCCCGTACCGATGTCCTCTGCCTCAGYGGCTGAGGGATCTGCTCCGAAGACCTCATTTCTCTGGTCAGTTATCACAAACCAGGAGCTGAGGCCTCTGCTGTTGATGGCCACTATCACGGTGTTCTCCCGAAACGTGCAAAAATCCTATTGCGAGAGACACCGACTGGGGCGACGCAACCRGAGGAGCCCCGTGCTGGAAGACGGTGCGGTCACCGGTTCCAGGCAGCGCCGCCGCAACCGGGCTGTGCTGGGGAAGCTGTTGGTAGGGTGACTTCTCAGAAGTGCTGGGTGGCCTTCTGTCCCTGAATTATAGCTCTTAAAAGCAAGAGGGATCAGAGCCGGAACATGGCGGATGTCTGGGATGTAAATAGAAGTGGTTGTTGCCGAGTGCTACGGGAAATGATCCTAGTGCGTCCACGGAAGGGGCCCTCCACACGAACTGAAGATCTGTTTACAGCAAAAATTTCTCTTTACTAAGAAGCCTGCGTCATCCGAGACTGTTCTACTCTACCGCTACAAACGGAGACACAGAAGTAAAGACGAGCAAGAGATGTGCCAAAGGCTGTTACGGGTCTTGTTTCCGAGCCAAGGTGAGAATTCAGACAACAGAAATCTGGTGCTCTGAGCTTTCTACCTGAACCTCTAAACCTGGGTCTGTGACAGATGAAGCATTGCTGTTACTCTAAGGTGGTCTTATTGACACTAGCAGCTTTTATTATCCATACGGTATTATCCATACGGCTTTCCTGGCGATCACAGTAATTCTGAAGAGTTAATTCCCCATTTGACAGAAGTTATCTGGAAGAAGGTAAGTACAAAACACTAACATTTCAACTCAGAGCGCGCTTTCTGCTCTCGGCAGCAAGACTTTTCCCTGGTTCACGGGTATGGACTCAGCATAGCTGGGGGGTCAGGCGTGTCCTCGTTCCAAACCTTTTCATCCCCTGCCTTGAAGCTATTAAGTATCTGGTGTCTCCACTTTGTCCCACGCTCCAGTCCTTGACTCCTTTTAAAAGTATGTCCTCCTCTCGGCTTGCCTCCTTGCCTGGTAGGATTTGTGGCTTCTAGAACTTCCTTAAATAATCTCACAGGAATTTTCAAGCCAGCTGAATAATCGTTGGCTACCTGTAGGCGTCCAAGATCTCCGTTTCAGTCTCGAGGAACCACCGCAGGGTCGGCAGGGAGGTTCCGCTCCCTGGACAGACTCGGAGTCTACGGCCTCCAGAGGAACTGCTGGTCAAGAACATCGTCGGCATCTCCAAGCAGGAGTCGGCGCGTGCTCCAACAGGTTTGTTCCTTGGCTTTTGGGTGCTGTGACTGTTCTCTGCTGAGTCCCCTCGGGAGGAATTTCAGTCCTACTTTGCTCTGTGCACAGCTCCCAATGACCTGCACTCACTTTGCAGGACTTGGTCTCCCTGGGGTTAGCTCTCCTCCAACGCATGGTCCTCTTGTGCCACAGGTGAACCCTGCTGTGGCTGCAGGGCACTGGGGTGGCTTTGGACACCAGCGCTGAGAGCCGAGAAAGGATTCCCGTCTTGCTCGTCCCTGCTGTTGTAAGGGTTGTCCRTACGTATGGCTGGGGACAGTGTCTAGAGGGAGCACAGGCAAAGYGTGGGGAGCAAACTGCTCCAGCTAATGGTCCGAGGTCACTCGACAAAGTCAGAAGCAGCAACCAGTGTCGTGCCCGTAATCAGCTAGCCAGGGCCGCCCTTGCCGGGCACCGGCGACCCACAGCCGAGTCCCTCCGGGCTAAAGCCAGCCTAGGTCTATAAAAGCGGTGTGGGGTCCCGCCGCAGGAAGGGCTTCTCCTGGGGGCCCTGGGTTTGCAGCCGGTGGTGCCTCTCCAGCTCGGCTGCAGGCGAGAACAGGAGGAAAAAAATAACCCCAAGGGCAATCCTGGCGTTCTCTCYTCCCTTGTTTGCTCTTCTCTCTTCGTTCAGCTCCAGGCCTGTGCTGAAGGCCGAACCCCCCAGCTGCRAGGAGCGCGAGGAAGAGACCCTCAGCATCTGCTGTGTGACGGGCAAGGTGCGTCACGTCCCGGCCGTGATGCTCGAGGGTTATGCGGGGACAGAGCTCGGTGGGCTTTAGCAGTTTATCTAAACATGGCATTTTCTACTGGAGAACTGAGTTTATTTTCTACTGATTGTTTCCCCCTCGTAACAAAACTAAAGCTATTTACATGTCGCTTTGGGGTTTGTGTCATGGATTGATTATTTGTGTGTATGAATTTCAACTTCACTCCAATTCAGGGTGAAACCTCGTGCCTAAATACTGGCGTTCCTCATGAGATGGCGTTCTGCTTTTCACTGAGCAGTACAAAGCAGTAGAGTTTGCTTTAATGACTGCACCCCCCTGCCACCTGCGTACCTTGGATTTTCCTTCACTTTGCAATGCTGCATGCAAGTGCCCAATGGCCCCTGTTGAGATTAATGAAGGATGTTCTGCCTCTGTGCTGCTGCCCGTGAGGTGGTGACGTGTCCTCGGCTCGTCCCAGCCAGCAGGAGCTGGCGATTGCGCTGTGGCCTTGGACTGGGACAACCGCGGGACGCAGAAGCAGGCTCTGCGCGGCCGTCTGACCGCGCGTGCGCCGTCCTGCAGGGAGCTCACGTCGTCCCAAAGGGTCCCCGCGAGCAGGAGGAGAAGACCCAGCACCTCGCGTCCCTCGCCGGGCTGGAGGGCGACCGCACGGAGCTGCCCTCCGCGCGCGGTCAGTGCAGCAGCCCCTGTGGCTGTCCTCGCGCGGGGAYGCCCGGGAGCGGAGGTGCCCCGCTTGGGCTTCCTGCTGCAGGACCGACCGCGGGAGCTTCGCTTCCCAGGCTGAAAAGCAGATGGGCAGCAGTGGTGCGGCAYGACCTGCGCCGGACCGGCTGCTCCAAGCACCGAGCCACCTTCGCGGGATGAACGGGTGAGGCCGCGTGTCGGTGCGGGGCGCGATGGGGACGGTGGCACGAGGAGGGACCGTGCCAGGAGCCCTCACGGCTTAGCGGCAGGGCGGCTGTAACGCTCTTGGGGCTGCTGCGTGCTGTCGGGAGAGCTCCTATAGAGATGCTGCTCTTCTGAGAGAGCCAAAGAGCTTCAGTTCCATTGAATATTGTCCCAACCCTCAGCTGCATGATGCTAAAATGTGCAGACTTGCTCCGGTGCCCTGAAGTGTCATGTTTCTCATACGTTTGCTGAGATATTTGAGATGGAAAAGCCCCATCCAGGTCGTTGGGCTCATGTCCCAGCCTGGGGGACTCACAGGAAACCCTGTTTGTAGAAGCTGGCTGTCGTTCCTTGCCTGCATGTCCCCCAGGAGCATCCCCCGGGAAGCACTTTGCCTGGCCTGCCCTTCCTGCCTTGCTGGGCTGTGCAGGACAGGAGAGCTGCTCCTTGCTGCCGCCGCAGCCGGGATGCCCAGCAGGGGCAGGGGGAGCTGCCAACACCCCTACAACAGCCTGGAGTCACCTTCCCACCCATGGGAACCTGGTACCCGGAGCCGCTCACCGCCCCGACAGCRCAGCAGCAGCTGGGCCCCCACCAAGGTGGCCTGGGCCACCAGCAAAGTGAGGGCACCTGCGGTCCCTGGGAGCGTTYGGATAATGCTCTGGGATCCTCCATTCCTACGAACTCGGCCAGGTGGGATTTGGTGACCTGCCTGCTGGGAGGATGCTCAGCCGCGGTGGCGTATCCCAGGTCGTCTCCGTGAGTGCGTGTCCTGCCTTTGGCTCCTCACAGCATCTCTGCGGCCGGGAATCTGCGGGGACCTGAACTGTCCCCCTTCCTGCTCACCTCTGCCCGGGCTCTGGGCCCTTCCCGTCATCATCCTCGGCCGAAAGCCCGGCCCAAACCTTCCTTCACGCACCTGCAGCCACCGAGGACCGAAAGTTCACTCAGGAGAGAGTTAAAAGTGCTTCGGAGCTGCCTTGGCTGGCTCAGGCCATGCGTATTTGCCTCTGTTTTAACAAACTGTTCCTTGTTCCTCCCTTTCCTTGAGGTAATTACTGCTTTTATGTATTTCTTACCTTTTTTTTTTTTTTTTTTWAWKRRRRRAAAWWWWMCYTTWMCMAAAAAAACAGAAAAAAAAAAAAAGCCAGCCCGCAGGATGATCACAGCGCATTATCCGTGCGAGGCAAGCGCGTCCTGGGCAAATACCAGCTGCTTCAGAGAAGATCAAACTTCACGTTCCCACAAGGCACAAGACCCAGAATTGCACTTGGTGCGAGGGTATTTTTAGCTGCGCGCTCCGTTTGCCATTCTGCACAGGGAGCCGGTGCCCCGGGCGAGCGGACGGCGCTCAGCTGCTCCCTGCGGTGCCGGTGGGTGATGCCGGGCGGCAGAGGGATGGGCCCATCAGTGCTGCTTCTGGGCTAATGAATAGGGCTGCAACGAAGCACTGCAACCCYGCAGCCGGACGAGACAGGATCAGCCCCTCGTGTGCCGGCAGCTGCCCAGGGCCCGCGTTTCCCAAGGGATGGATGGCCCTGGGACCCGGGAAGGGCTCGGCTCGCTTGCCGGCCGGGGCGAAGCAGGGTGCAGCCCCCCTGCACGTCCCCCCTGCCCATGCACCCGCTGCCGCCTTGCATTGGTTTAATTATGGCACCAGAGAGAAATGAAGGGATCGTTAAGCATCAAGTAGAAAAGCCCAGTGGGATCCTCCAGCTTTTCCGGTATTTGTGCGCTGTGGAAATGGTTTTTTTTCTCCCCTTAACCAAGGCAGCAGCCGGAGCAGGTACCTCGCATCCTCCAAGTTGAATACGTTAAAGCTGACGGAGCTGCGGGGACTTCTGAAATGTTTCTGGGTGGAATTTGTGAACTTCAGCCGAGCTGTCTGAGCACCGGCTGCCCGATGGCTTGGTTCAGCGGGGAGCAAGCAGCCCGGGGGCCGAGTGCAGCCGTGACACCCCTGCGGGGCGCGTGACTTTGCGGGGAGCAGAGCTGCGCTGGAGAAATCTCAGCTCCGCACTTGCACCGGTGCTGCCTGCACGTGCTGGGTGACGGCGACAACCGGAGCGCTGTTGGCTGCATCGGACAGTTGGCTGCCTGCGTTTGCTCCGTGCCGGTATTTCGGGTGAGAGCTGGGGAGGGTCGGAGGGTGGCAGTGGGGGCATGAGTGGGGAGCGCTCCTAGGCCCGAATGGTTGGTGCAGCATTGGTCCCTGCAGCCRTGTGTCTTCGCAAAGCCGGAGGAGGGGGTGGTGCGGTCTCCCCACGCCCGGGGGCTCCTGCAGGCAGCGCCAGGGGGGGCCAGGGCATCCGCGCGAGCGCTAGAGCACGGCACGGGGCAGGTGCGAGGGCAACTTTAATACAGAACAGGGAGGGGGACACGCGGGACGGCGCGGCGCGTGGAGCCCCACGGAGGGGGCAGCCGCCTCCACGCAGCCCCCCTGCCCCGGGGAGCGCAGCGAGCCCCGCGCCGGGCATCAGCGGGACCCTCTGCCCCGCGGCCGTGGCCCCCCGCCGCTCGCTATGGGGCGCGTCCCCTTGGTCCCCGTGGCCCACCCCCCTCACTTCCCTATACTCTGCAGCAACAGCTTATTGCTCAGCGCCTTCTGGGCCAGTCTCTCCTCCCGGGACATCTCCAGGAACTCGCGGAGCAGGTGGAAGGTGAGGTCCAGCGAGTTGGGCTTGCCGTCGCGCCGCTTGCCGGCGTGCAGCGCCCGTCGGGCGCGGGGGGCGGCGGGGGGCTCTGCCCCGCGGGGGGGCACAGGCGGGGCAGTCTCTGCGCTGCGGGGCCGCCGTCGGGCAGCGGGGGCCGCGCGGCTCCCGGCCGGGGCTCCCAGGTGGGCTGCGGGGCCGGGGCCAGGCGGCGGGCCGGGCCCCGCGGCCACTGCAGGGGCGAGCAGGTCTCCGAGGGCAGGAAGAGCAGGACGAGGACGGAGGCAGCCGAAATCATCCTGACCCGCATCGCAGCCGCTCCGGGGCCCGACACCTGCAAGAGCCCCCCCCAGAGCCCCCCGCTGCGGTCAGGGGCACCCGCGGGGCTGCACCCCCGGGGACGGGACCCCCCCCCGGGCCGGGGACCTCCCCAACCTCGCCGTCCCCGCGACGGGACCCCCCGGGGCTGGGGACCCCCGCCGGGATGGGACCCCCCGCGTCCCCGCAACGGGACCCTGAGGGAGGTGCTGCTAACGGAGCCCGGTGGCTTCCCCGGGTCCCCTGTCCCCGCCTGCCCGCGCTGCGGGTGCCCCATCCCCGGTCCCGGTCCCCTCGCCCCGTGCTGGGTCCCCGGTCCCGGGTCCCGCTCCCCGTCGCCGGGTCCCTCTGTCTCCCGCCCCGCTGCCCCGGG
>NW_020447195.1:10620126-10659695 GCF_003343035.1 Apteryx rowi | reverse complement strand
GTGTGTGTGTGTGTGCGTGGGGTGTGCACGGGGGTGCAAGTGTGTGTGTGTGGGGGGGGTGTGCAGGGATGTGTGTGTGCAGATGTGGGTGTGTGTGTATGTGCGAGGGTGTGTGTTTGTGCGCAAATGTGTGTGTGTGCAAATGTGTGTGTGTGCAAGCGGGGGTGCGTGTGCGTGCACGGGTGTTCAGGTGTGGGTGTAGGTGTGTGGTGTGTGTGTGCACGGGTGTGCACAGATGTGCAGGGGTGTGTGGGCATGTGGGTGTGCAGGGGGGTGTGTGTTTGTGAGGGTGTGTGTGTGCACGGGTGTGCAGGTAGGTGTGTGTGTGTGAGGGTGCACATGGGTGTGCAGGTGTGTGTGGGTGGATGTGCAGGTGTGTGTGGGAGGGATGTGGGGGTGTGCGGTATGTGGGGGGCGAGGGGTGCCTGACTGGGTTGTGTGAGGGTTTGTGGGGGCACGAGGTGGGGAAGTGAGTGATGGTGTGCGTGTGTGTGTGTGTGTGTGTGTGTGTGTGTGTGTGTGAAGGGCATGAGGGAGGAGTTGCGAGGGGTGCGGGGGTGGGATGGGGGTGCGAGAAGGCGATGCGGAGGGTGCGAGCGGCAGGAGGGTGCGTGCAGGCAGCGGGTGGGGGGTGAGGGGCACGTGACGGGCGTGGGGGCTGTGCGGGGCTGTGGAGGGGGTGCGTTCGGAGGAGCGCAGGAGGGTGTGCAGGGAAGGTGTGAGACGGGTGTGCGGGGTGTGTGCAGGGGCGGGGGTGGCGCTGTGTGCGTGTGAGGGGTGCGAGTGGGGATGTTAAGGAGCCGAGGGGGAACAAGCTGTGAGGGAGGGGTGTGACGAGAGGGGAGGAGTGCACGACTGTGTGAGTGTGTGTGTGTGTGTGTGTGTGTGTGTGTGTGTGTGCGCATGTGTGTGCGTGTGCAAGGGAGATGGCGTGTGAAGGATGGAGGGTGTGCGCAGGCAGTGTGAATGGGTGCTGGCTTAACGTCCCCCTCCCGCGTTGTGCCCGCCGTGTTCGCAGGGGAGGGGGCCCGGACGCAGCTAGAGCCTGAGCCCCGAGGGACCCGGTCCCCCCACCCCATGGGACCCTGTTCCTCTGCCCTGTGGGACCCCCTTCCCCCACCCCATGGGACCCCAGGACCTGCCCTGCGCCCTGGCACTGGGGCCGGGCTGCTCCGGGACCCACCGCACCAGCCCCACGCAGGGGCGCCTGCCTCCACGGGGCCTCCTGGCTCCCACCCAAACGGGCTCCCGAAATCCGCCCCGGCACCTCCCCGCGGCCTGATTTGCACTGCGACTTGGAGAGCAGAGCAGCGCAGCAAAAGCAAAAACTGCTTTTTTAGGTGCTTAAACACGGCTCCAAATTTAGGCCCCTCGGAAACCAAAGCGCTCGCTCTCTGCGAGGCCGCGCACCGACGTGTCCTGCCCGTCCGCGCGCACGCGCAGAGCGCCGGTGAGCAGCCCCTGTGCCGGGGCGCRCGCGCGTGTGCCCGGGATGAGCCGGCGCGGGCGCTGACAGCCCGGCGCTTGCGGCTGTGCAGCACTTTGTGAAACTTTTCCCTTTTCGAGTTGAGCAGCTCCTCCAGAAGTTGCAAAGCAAAGCGAGCGAGCGCTCCAGCATCCTCCCCGGCTCTTCCGAGTGATTCATTYTGTGATATCATACAGATTAAAACTTTACTTCAGAAGCTTAAATGTGCTGCTGGAGTGCAATTTTCCTCCTTTGGCTGAATACAAAAGACACATTCTTTTCTTGGCCTAATCACCCGATAYGGATACACACCTCTGGATGCAAATTGGGGTCTGAGGGATTCATGCATGTGATTCATTTGCCTTTTCCTCCCTCCCTGCTGGAGCTTCCATCATTCAGCACTTGGAGCTAAGCAATCACTTCATCTTGCAAAAGTGCTGTCTCTAAAATTAAAATTCCCTCGTGAGGAATAAACATTTCAAGAGGAGGAGAGAGGGGGAAAAAAAAAAAAAAAAGCCCATTAAATAGAACTCGAGCRAAGGGCAAGAACCTTCCCCCTCCCGCAAAGTCACGTTCTGTGCGGAGACGTCCGAACCGCGAGGGCTCCGCTGCTTTCTGGAGGATGCCAGAGCGGGCTGGCGAAACAGAGCTCGGCCGGCCGGCGAGCCGGGGCTCCCCGCGCTCCCTCAGCACAGAGTAACTCACGGCAAAAGCAGCGAGGACTCCGGGCTGGGAGGAGGTGGGAAAATCCACCTCCCTCTTGCTTTGTATCCYGGGTGTTGCATAACGCCCTTTCTCTACCCGCTCATCGAGACATGCCATGGTTTGGGGTAATTCTGGAGCCTGCTTTCCCCTCCGTGCCCCAGCGCTCGCAGGAGCCGTGCCGGGGGACGGAGCGCTGCCGCTACCCGGCGAGCGCTGAGGGGCCCCTCGGGGGGTATTTTGAGCCCCTCCGCGGGGGTACTGTGACCCCCCCTTGCTGGCGGTCGGCCGTTGGTGCGGGCRCCTGGCCGCAGGGTTGTGCTTGGGGGTCGCTTCCATTTTTCCAAGTGCATCTCCCGGATCTGGTGGCTGCGGATGGGTGGCAGCATCCAGAGCCCTTGCAAGGCGCAAGAATGGTTTGGGGACTAGGAGATATGGAGCCGGCACTGTCCCCTGAAACCCCAGGCCCCGGGGATGGCGCGGGGACGGCGCCGCCCTGTTTCGGCAGGGCGCACGGAGCCGATGCGCGGCGGCGCCAGCCCCAGGGGCTGCTGCATCCCGCAGCAAGGCCGGGGCCGCTCTCGGAGCGGGGCTGAGCTGGGGAGGCCTCGCTCAGGGCCCCCTCGCGCCGCTCCGAGCTCCGGCTGCCCCTGCTGCGCTAGCGCCCGTCCGGCAAATCCCCCCCGGCGCCGCGATGGGAAGGACGAGGCGCCGGCCGTGGCACGTCCCAGCGCCGCTCCCGTCACCTCGAGGGAAAGGGGAGGTGGAGGTGGGGCAACCCCATGTTTTCCCATCTGCCCGAGACCGGCAAAGCCCGTGGACGAGGGAGTCGCCGGCTCCTCAGCGCTTGCTCAGCCGTGGGGCTGSCGAAGCCCCGCGCCGGGCTGGGACGGCCCCGACTGAGCCGCGGGAGCAGCCGCGTACAGAAACGCCAGTGAATCTGGGTCCGGTTTCCAGGCAGAGGGACAATTTCGACAAAGCTGTGAAAAAAGCAAATATTTAGTTGATTAAAAGATTTATTATCCTCCGTGTGAGACGCTGGAATCTCTTCAAAGTTTCCAGCTGCGGGTTGTTTGTTTGCCTGTTCCCTTTTGACGTCTGAATTCCTCACGTGGAGGCAGAAGCGCYGCGGCCGGCGGAGCGTTGAGGACGGGTCGGAAGGGAGCTCGTCACGTTCCTCTCGCTTCCTCGTGGGATTAACGAGCCTGGAGGCGCAGACAGGAGCCACTGGCTCCCCGGAGGCGCCGGGCTCCGGGTCCACGCTCGCCGGCGCRCGATGGCCGCGTGAGAACGCGATGGGGGCTAGCAGAGTGCTGGCACGTTTCCGCCGGGGCGTCTTGTCTATGCAGCTCGCGGCCGGGGTTTTGCGAGCGCGCAGGGCAGGGGCTGGAGCTGCACGGCTTTGCACGGCGCGGGCCGGAGGGATGTGGGCTTGCACGGCACGGGCTGGCGGCACGTGTGCTCGTGGTGCGCAGGCTTGGGACCCGCGTTTGCACGGCAGGGTCCCGCGGGACAGGGGTTTGCACGGGGCTCAGGGCTGGCCCGGCAGCGGCGCCCAGGTGCTTGCTGCAGCGAGCGGGGGCCGAGGAGCCACCCGGCGCCCGGCCTGCGGGAATCGGGCGACCAGGAGTCCGGATGCCTCCCTCTCCCGGCGGGTTTCGCRGGGAGCAGAGGCGCCCGGTTTGCATCTTCTGCTTTGGGGTGAGACCCCTGCAGTGCCCCGCGCACGGGGAAGCAGCGGGCGAGCCGGCCACCCTGAGCCCTCCGGCACTGCCGATGCAGCCGGCTCTTTTTTACGGGATCACCAGCCCTTAGGCCCGGCTGCGGTGGCTGTTTGCGCTTTGTGAGCTCTCCAGAAACCCCCCTTGTCCCGGCCGCGGGTCCGGGGCCGCCTCGGCAGAGGAGGCTGCTGCAGAGGCCCCCGCGCGCCGGGGGGGCGACTCAGGGCCACGAAGCCGCTTTCCTCTTTYGCCGTCCCCCCACCCCAGGAAGCATCGGGGTGATGATAACGCTTTGCACCATTTCTCTTTCGGTCCGGGTGCTTTAGGATTAGTCATTTAATTGTAGGAAAGGCAGCGGATCCGATCAGCGTGCCTTGTGGTCGCTGGGTTTATTTAGGAAGCTCAACGTGGATGGTTTTGTTGTTTTGTTTTTTATTTTGTTTTTTTTTTCAGGTCCCATCATCAATGAACGATGCRCTCGTCACCGAGGAGCCCCCGCGCGCTGCCTGGGGATTAATTACCGTTGCTCTCGAGGCTGCTGCCACCTTCTCTTCCTCTAGGCCGAAGCGCCCGGAGCCGAGTGCCAGCGGCACTTGCAGGGATGTTGCATCCATCCGCCGGCTCCGCTGGCTGCCGCGGGATGCTCCGAGCGAGCGCCAGAGCGGAGCCGGAGGCAGCGGCTCCCGCGCCGGAGCCCCTTGCCGTGGGCGCCCCCGGCCTTGCTGCGCCTCCCCATCGCCGCGCCAGGGCTTAAGGTGTTTATCCGGTCGGATGGAGACGTGCCGCCCCGTTCCCGCGTCCCCCCGTGCCGCCGCGGGGCTCTGCCGGGGCCGGCGCTGCCTCTGCCGCTCTGGAGAAGGCGTCTCATGGGCTGACGAACCTGAGATTGAGCCTCGTGTTTCACCATTCTCAGGTTAGACAGTCCTGGAGGTGCCTCTCGCCCGGGCGGCCGCGCGCGTGGCCCCGGCCCCGCTCCCGCTCCGGGGCGTCCGGCAGCCGGCGGCTGCAGCCAGGCGCCTGCTGAGTTTGGGTTTAAAGACGCTGGTGGGTTTTTTTTTAGTCTTTTTTGGCCGTGCAATAGCGTTAYCGCGTGGCGCTGGGACCCCGCTCCCGCCGCAGGGTTATCCGGGGGGGAACTGCGGCCACCCCGAGGCCGGCGGGCACCCGGGGAGGGGGGGGTGGTGAAGGGGGCCGAGCCCCCACCCGAGTCAAACGGCTCCTGGGGCCCGGCACGCATGTGGCTCGGCAGCGCCGGCGGGCTGCAGCGAGGACGGCGAGGCCACGGATGCTCCTGGGGCCGGTGCCGAGCGCCGCGAGCCCGCCAGTGCCAAAATCCGCCCCGGCTGCGGCGTCAGGGCCGCCCTGGGCAGAGCAGCCGAGGGCGCCCGCGCTGCGAAGCCGCGTGGCGGTGCGCAAAAAGCTTTTCTGGGTTAAAAGCAAAAAGAAAAGGAAAATAGCAGACAGAAGGGGCTGCGCAGTGAGCGGCACCCGATGCCGGCCAGGCCCCGGGCGGTGCGGGCGGCTCCAGTGCTCCCGACGCCATCCTGGCTGGCGGCACCGGCTCCCYGGCCGGCTCTGCCTGCGCGGTTTCCGAGCGCTTTCCGTTCCCGGCAGCGCCAGCCCCGGGGATGCTGCACGCCCCAGCACATCCGCCGGCACGTTGCTGCTCGCTGCCAGGCATGGAGGAGATTCCCCTTTCGGCTTCCGAACACTAAACCCCGTCTCCGGGAAAGGGGATCTCTTGCCCCTTTCCTTGCAGTTGCATCACAGAGGTGCTTTTTTTTTTTTTTTTTTTGGCCATAAATGAGAAAAATGAATGTTAAAGTCTGACCAAAAAAACCCTGAATTAACTACAAAATCTAAAAGGGAAGGATTTTCCTTCCTAAGCTTGACACAGACGATCCTGTCTGTGCAAAACCCGAACAGGCCTAGAAAGTTGTCAGCAAAGGCGCAAAGGAATCTGCGATGGGTTTTCTGGCCCTTTCTGGGTTTCTTGTTGCGTTTGAAGCTTTCCGGGTCCTACCGCCTTCCCACGTGCCGCAGTACGGCCCGAGCCCCGCGCGGCCCGCGGGCACCCGCAAGAAGCCTGGACGAGCCGTTTCGGTGGAGCGACTCTGCATTGGCCTGGGAGTAAATGAAAGAAAAAAAAAAAATCTTTCGGCCAGGAACCGAGGGACTTGCAGAGCCGCAGCCCAGGTTTATCTTGTTGAATACCTCTATCTCGAATCTGTGATCACGGTTGGTGTTTTTTTTTCTTGTTTTTTTTTTTTAAATTCGCAGATGGGCTTGCAAAGACCAAAAAACCCAGATGCAACTAGCTCCTAGCAGCAAGTTTAAGCGCGGAACAGAGCAGCGAAGCATCGGCAAAAGCCTCCCGGCCTCACGAGAAGGCGCCGAGCCGAACCGCTCGAGGACTTCCAAGAATAGCTAGAAATCGCGTTTGCAGAAGGGAGAGAAAAGACGGTGCAGGGCAGCGCCTGCCTTACCTGCGGCGCCGCGGCGTCCCGGGGAGCGGCGAGCGGGCGAAGCGTGCCGGCGCCCGGCCGGGCCCCCCGCGCTCCTCCGCCCCCGCTCCCGCTTTTATGGCCCTTCTCGCCGCCGGGCTCAGCTGAGCCGGGCGACGCGCGAATTGCCACGCTTGCGGCTGGCTTCCTGTTTGTTCAGCGCGAGCGGCTGCGGTAAAATTTCCATTACACGCTGGACGGACAGGGCGGCGAAAAGAGGTGAAGAAAAGAGAAAGAAGAAAAAAGAAAAAGGGAAAAAAAAAAAAAAAAAGTGTTTTAGCGGTTCTCTCAATTTACTAGGAAAGAAGGAAGCGCGTGGCCGTGGGGAGGCGGGAGGGATTCCCGGGGTGGCAGCTCCCTGGCTGCGGGAACCGCGGCAGCCTCCCGCACCGCTCGCACCTGGCCCTCCTGCAAGCACCCCGGCCTCAGTCTGGCACCCCAAAGACCCTCTTTTCCCCCCCCCAAAATGCATTTCCGAAATGCCACCTCTCCGTGCGGAGCCCGGGCTTGGGGCAGGTTTCGGGGCGGCGGGTGCGTCTCCATCCCCTTCCCACCCGACAGCCAGTCCCCTGAGGCAGCAAGTCCCCCCAGGATGCCCAAACCGGGGTGCAGAGCAGCGCCGGCCTCTCACGGCTCTGAGCAGGGCAGAACCGCAGGAGAACAACTTTAATTTTATTTTTTAAAGCTTTTGTTAAACCTTGGCAGGCCCAGAAAAAGCCACTTTGGCCGTAGACCGCGGGAGCAGTGTGAGGAAAGCAGAGGGAAAGGTGGGAAACGGGCTGTGAAAAGAGTGATGCTGCCGAAGGATCCGGGCGCATCAGCACCGCTCGGTCCGGAGGAGAGGAGCGCGGGGCCGCGGTGCGGGGCGGACGGGAGGCTGCTCCTTGCCCTTGGTGCGAATCCCTCCCTGGGATCCCTGTGGCGGGGGCTGGCTGCGCCCTGGGGGCCCCTCGGCGGCAGCGTGGGCAGCGATGAGCACGGGAAACGCTGCTGCTGCTGTTTGCAAGAGAAAGTAAGGTGTGTGTGTGTGGGGGGGGGGCAGCTGCGTGTTTGTTTGGTCCCCCCCCCCCATTCTGTTTATTAAAAGTGGAGAAGGARTATTTCGGCTCCAAGATTGCTTCATCTGCACTGAACGTTGTGTTCTTCCAACCAGGCTTTTTTCAGAGCATGGCTACCTTAGAGGCACCCCGACTGCCACATCGGTGCGATGCTCCTGACAGATCCCGGCACAGACAGAGACTCCTGTGCTCGGCACGAGCAGCCCCACCGGTGCCCCAGGACACCCGCATCCACAGCCGGGTGCCCCACACTCAGCTGCCGGCCCCGGCACAGCTCGCGGTGCTGCTGCACCCTCCGTGCAGTAATTTGACTCCCTCAGCAGCTCTCTATCATCTACCTGGCTATTGCATTGGAGCATGCTGCTACTTTTATCACCTGCAATTTGCTCTGCAAATTATCGTTAATATGAAAGAATCATTTCCTATTAATTAATATTAAAAAAAGAAAAGCGGCACCGGGGAAGATGGATGAAACAGCTCAACTTTGCAAACCTATTGGCAGGGCACTGGAAAAGGAAACGGCAACAGCTGCGAAAGTCCTGGAGCCCCTGCTGCCGCCTTTTGGGGAAGTTGTGCAGAGTTTCAAGGTGCGTTGTAATTTTACTGGCTAATGAGCAGTATAGAACAGTAGGAAAGAAAGCCAGATGGGTTTGCTAAAAGCTATCAATCAAACATGTGCGTGCAAAACCCTGTAATTGCCGTAACCAAGTTTCTGCACCTCCCAGACAGTGAACAGACCCCCTCATGCGGCTAAAATAATACTCTTAATGGCCCCGCACCGATCGGCCGCGGTGGCTTGGCCGCAGCAGAGACTGAGTGTTTTCAYGGCCAGATGCGCTCGCCAGCCGGGCTGGGGCGGCGATGAGAGCGAAGGCCACYGCTTCGCCCTGTGATCGCACCCGTGGGGCTGGTGCCGGCGCCCTGCGGCAAGGGCTTGGCTGCAGCCGCTGCGGCGCCGCGGTTGCGCCTTCGCTGTCGATGATTTTGCCGAATTCTTTCCCAAGCCTTTTTCTTGTTGCAATGTGTTGATGCAGTCTATGGGCTAATAGGGTCAAAGGAACCTTCACGTATGTTCAGTGAGGTGGAATCAATTCTTTTAAATGTCTTTGATTTTTATAAACGGCTCTAGGACGACTGAGCTTGACCAAGGATTACTTTACACGCGAGGGAGAGTGTGAATTTAATGTAAGAAAGATGTCAGTGAAAGAGTTTCCAGTGGTTCTCTCTGCTGGCCCAGGTAAATGCGTTAGTCTGTAACGTGTCAGGTGCATCGACTGATTGCAGGGTGTAAATACTGCCTCATACAACAGCTTAAAATACCCCTTTTTTCCACTGCAGTTTTGACACTGACTTCTGAAAAATAAAAATGCGTCTCTTAGTGGAGTAGTGTTTTTTGAAAGCAAGTCCTGTCCTGTCCGAGGCTGTTTGGAACAAATCCCCTCATTTAGAACAATCCAAAATGAGCTTTTTTTTTTTTTTTTTGCAGTTGGCCAAGGCTGTAGCCTGCGGAGCYGTGGCCCGGCGTGGTCGGGTCCAGCGAGCCCTGCGGCACTGCCCTGCTCGGAGCCGGCACTRGGCAGGTGAGACGCCAGCGCGCCCCACTCCTGCAACGAATTGCAGGGGTCTCAGCTGAGCGGCGGGTTTCAGCCCATCAATTCTGCCTCTTTCGGAACAGATAGGAAACAAAGTGGTGGAAAAGGCAGAAGGGAACCGAGCTGTTTGCTCGGGCTCACTGTGTGGCCCCCCCATTCCCGGTGCTGCAGCTGGCCACCATCCTCTCCGGAGAAACCCGGCCACGCTGCCGTGGAAAGCACAAACACACCCCAAAACTGCGCTCGCAGGCGCTGGTGGCTCGAGGCGCGTGCGTGTGCTCTTTGATGGTCCGGGAGATACCGTTCTCAGGGTTGTTTTTTTACRCGCTATGGTCTATTCTTAGCGACGAGGGGCCGGTGCCGCAGGGCCGGCCAGCGCYGCGGGGCAGGAAGCCGAGCGCGACGGTCGCGGCAGCGCTGCCACCGGGGTCCCGGCGCCRCGGGGAAGCTGCCGTCACGGTGGCGCCGCGCCGGGCAACGGCAGGAGAGGGGGCAAAGCCGAAGCCTCGAGGCTGGCACGGCTCCACCTGGCACGTGGGAGGCTGGCGGCGGAGCAGGGCCCGGGACCGACCGAGCGCGAGGAAAGACGTGGCGTTTGGGGCGGGAATGGGCGATTCGGGCGGCCGCCCTGGTCACCGCGGAGGTGCYGCCAAGGCCCGCGGAGGGAGCCGGCCTCCCACGCGTTTTTTCCGCTGCGGCGCGTTTGCTGCCGGCAGRTGCTTGTAAACAAGGCGAAGCTGCGCTGGAGGCACCAGCGGAGGAAGGGTGGGGACAAGGGGCCGCCGCTGCCGCCTCGGCCGCTGCCACCGCCGCCAAGATGGCGTCGCGGCCCCCTCCAAGATGGCGCCGCGCTTGGCCCGGCCGCCTCCAAGATGGTGCCGGGGATGGCAGGAGGGAGGAGGACAGGGTGGTTTTGAGCAGCCCGGCAGAAGCGTAGCGCTGCTGGGGTAAAATGGGGGGTGCTGAGGTAAAAGGGGGCTTTGCCGAGGTCTGGTGTGGATCTGCTGGGAAGAAACAAAATCGCGGCTCCGCTGGGTGAAAGCAGGCGGCACCACCGAGCAGCTCCCGCRTGGCCGCGGCGCCGCTTCGCCCGGCAGCGAGGGCTGCGGCCGAGCAGTGCGGATCAGGACGAAGGGCGGTGGAGACGGGGTGCTTTGGGTGCCGCGGGCTCCTCGCCCCGGGGGCAGCCCCAGCCCAGCACCATCACCGCCTTGTCCCCCCCCTCCGCGAGGAGGCCCCGGGCTGCCGTCCTCCCTCRCGCCCGGCTCCGGCGCCCGTCCCCCGTCCCTCGAGGCTCCCCCGCCGGTCGCCGGTCGCTGGCTGCCCCAGCCGAAGCCCCGGGCTGCTGCGCCGCCAGCCCCGGCGCTCAGGAGCCCTCCTCCCACCTACGCGGGCGACTATTTTTAGCTGCCTTCGATGGCGTGCCGGCGCCGGCTCGGGGCGTGTTTCGCGCGGGCTTCCACCGAGCGCYGGCAGGAACGCGGGCCCCTGCCGCCTTTTGAATTTAGCTGAGTATGTACACAGCAAGCCGTGGCGTGGTGGCAGTCATTTCGGGCCCATCACACCAGAGCCCACGGCAAAGGCCTGGCAGAGCATCCCCCCCCAGCCTGGCCCAGCTCTCCTTGCTCCGGCCGGGAGCCTGCTCCGGGCCGGCTCTGCTCATCTTGGCCCCTTTACGGCCAGCGTGAGGCTGCTGTGTTGCTGTGTTGACTCATGCAGGGAAGGAAACGCCTCGGTGCTGGGCCACGCGGCCCCCGCCTGCTCTAAGTCCCCCTCTTCGGGCCGGCCTGCTTGCGGCTTCCTGCCGGCGGCGGCGAGCCCCGCTCTGCCCCGGCGCGGCCCCGGCGTCCTGGCGTGAGGGGGAGCGCGGCGCCGGGTTTCAGTTCGGCTGCTCAACTGAAACAGGGGCTCGGTCCTTTTCAAGCTAAAGCGTGATTTGATTCAACCCGAGCTTCAGTTTTCCGGCCGACACGAAGCGCTGCCTTTCCGTGGGTACCAGCCCTTCGTTCAGGGCCGGAGCACGGTATTTCCTCCCCAGCGCCAGGCAGCAAGAGGAAGGAGCTGGGAAGAGTGTTTTGTATTTTTTTTTCCTGCTCCCAGCCCTGCTTTGGGCAGGAGACCGTGGTTTGAGGGGGGTTACGCTGTCTTTGCAGAGAGGCTGCAAGATGCTCTCTGTCCCCCCGGCTCTGACTAGGTGACGGTGCTGCAGAGCAGAAACTCAAGGTCCTTTGCACCCGTTTGCTCCCTGCTCGGCCGTGTCGGACAGAGCAAGCGTATCCCAGCAGATACTCCCCCAGGGCTCGGCCCTGTAAGGGCTGCTCACGGAGCACCCGCCTGGCTGTAAACTGCAGCGCAGACAGAAGAGGGCTCCAGGGCGGTGGGGTTGAAAGCAGGGTCTCAGCCTTTCATCRCCCACCCCTGCATCCAGAGCAAACCCGCTGTGCCGGGGCACCTCCCTTCCCAGGGCAGCAGTCCTGAAGGGTTACCGTTCCTCCTGGGCAAGCCCAGGAAGACCAGCAGCTCCTCAGGGCAGGGCTGCTGCCAACCAGTGGCTCCATTCAAGAAAACCAGAGAAAAAATTTATTATTTTTTCTTTATAAAATATCTCCAATAAGTTATATAGGCAAATATTTAAATTAAAATAAATTAACTCCACTCTACCCTGGGACACATGGCTGTCCACAGGGTCAAACTAGGATTTGTGTTTCTTTGAAAAAATATGCCCTAGATCTCCAATGTAAGATTTGAAAAAAATATCTATGCTTGGTGAGGAGGAGGGATGGACAGGAAAGGGTTAAGGTGCGGTGCTGAAGCTGCCTGTCTCCAGTGGCATCTCCACGTCCAGCTAAGTGCTAAGAGCATCTTCATCGTCACTCCAGTCGGGAGGAGCATCCGTCCCGAAGTACCGGTCACCGAAGTTCCCTGAGGGGAGAATGAGAGATGCAGTCATGGTGCAGCTCTGTGGGGAGAACCAGCCCCTCCAGCCTGTCCTCCTCCCAGCACACAGCACCACAAAAGCAGGGTTATCTGACAGCTCCAGTGGGGCTAAAATGTGTGGAGCAGCGAAACTGGAGCAGCCAGGAGGCTGTTTTAGCACCCCCTGGCAGGGGTGTTCCTGGCACCGCAGAGGCGAGGATGAGAGAACATGGTGAGTTTGTCTTGGACAAGCTTGTTTCAGAGGGCAGCTCAGGGAATGAGGCAGGCACAGGTTTGCTCCAGCTGTCCCAGCCCAACTTCTCCACCTGGGCTGCAGGAGGCTCACGGCACGTGGAGCAGCCCCCTCTGCCAACAAGGCCACGGATGCCTGATGGTGCTCAGAGTGTGTACGTTCACTCCTTGACCCCCACCACCCCAGTGGCAGCAGGATCTGGGAGAGGCTGCAGGTTCCCAGGTAAAACAAGGCCTGATCTAAGCTGCTGCTGACAACCAGCAGGCTTTACCCCCTCTGGTGAGTGGGCCAGAAACAAAATTCCCCTGCAATAGCTCATTCCTACCCAGTTACTCACCAATGCCAGGGATTATCCGGAAAAGGTCATTCACTTTCTTGTCTACAGCGGTGGTGATGATCTTCACCCGGGGAAAAGCATAGGCGACTGAGTGGACACCCATCTCTGCCATAAGTAGGGAGAGGAGGAAGATCTTGTCTTCTGGGACATCATGATCCTGCAGGAGAGGCACAGAGGCAGGGCAGAAGGGTGGGAGATGCAGCTTGGAGACACATGGGCTGACAAGCAATGGGATAAGGGTATCTGAGCTGTGTAACGGCCCATGCCTCCTGTAGCAGCAATCGAGGACCTTCCTGGAGCCACCTTCTCTCCTCCCCTCCCAGCAGCTGGCCGGGTTACTAGGGCAAAGGACCAAGAAACCAACTGAATCCAGGTTGTTACTGCCCAAGGAAGGGGAGACTTTGTCAGTGCCAGGCTACAAAGTCATCCCAGCTCATTCTGTATTTCCTGTCCCCCTCCTTTGCCAGGAGGGACCAGTTGCAATGGACGGCTCCCCAGTATGGCTGGGGTCTGGYGTTTTGCATGTTTCTTGGGGCCCAACCAAACCTCTGACCCAGCACCCGCCCTCTGCAGAAAGCCCCACAGCCTCCGTACCAGCAACACCCTCACTGCCATCATGGCTGCTGCGCCCGTGGAGACCGTGCAGTCCATCAGGATCACRTGGTCTTCGCTGATGTCCTTTGGCAACCGCAGGTAGTGGAGCTGGGCAGGGGCAAGAGAGAGATCAGCTTGGGGGGCTGGGGGCATGAGGTGTCACGTGGGGACCTCTCCTGATGCACCGAATCGAGGGGCTTGCCAATCCCCTCTCATGGAGGGGCACAGGACTGGGCTACATCAGTCCATCTTGAGCACCTTCATGCATTTCTGTATCTCCAGGACCCAAGCYGTCCGCTTTGGGCCAGGCACAGGTGGCAAACACTTGGACAGCAAACCAGTTCCTGCATGCACAAACATGCTGAAAAGCCCACTTTGGAGGCTTTCAGAGCACTCACTTTGTGAGCGCTCACCCCCCGCCAAGATCAACTCTCAGATCTCTGAAGAGCTCTCATGAAATACCCAAGTCACCTCCCAAATACACGCTGACGGCCAGGAGATTCCCTCACCAGCCCAGGGCCCGAGCCTTTACCTCCGGCTCGCCTGTGTTGCAGTTGGTCTGGATGAGAATGGTCCCGATGCGGACGTCTTTGCACACAGCTCGCAGCGCTGGCTCCATAGTCTCGCCCGCTCGCAGGATGGACACTCCGGTGATCTGCAGTGCACGGCAAGGATGAACGGCAAGGCACAACAAAGTGACTAGATGAGGACTAAGCTAGACCAGTAACTATGCCCCCAGTACAGCGCTGTGCCTGGACACAGTGAGCRCCTGCGGTGGGCAACCCAGAAGCACGTCCCCTCCAGGAGAGGCTTGTGCTGCTCTGAGTTCACCTGTCCCCTCCAGCGGGAGGGCAGCAAGTGGCACAGTGACACTGGAGCACACTGGTGACATCCCTGGCCACCAACATACTGCCTGTCCTGACGATATCGGGTATCATGCTCATGACTGCAGGTACCTCAGGTACCAAGTGCAGGCCTGATCAAAGCCCCAAGAAGCCAGGGGTGTCCTTCTCCTGAAGGCATGGGGTTTCAATCTAGCCCCACATGACAGGTTTGAATAGTGCCTTTTATTTCCACTTACTTGCTTCCCGCTGTACGTCCTCCCTTCATAGTCCTGTCCCTGAGGAGTCTGGACCGTGCAACTCTAGAAAAACCAYGTGGAAGCGTTACTACAGGCTCTGACATGGCCCTGGAGGAGCCCTGGTACCAGGGAGCCAGGTGTCCACTGGTTTGGCTGCTTGGAAGTTGAAGCTGGACAAAGCATCATCATCCAGAGATGAGAATCTGGGAAATGTGGCCATTTTCTGCACTTGTCCCCAGGGCTGTGCCAAAGGATGTCATCTCTTAGGGGACTTTCCAGCCTCCAAACGCTGGTTTGGGGGTGTGTGACAGCAAAGACCAGTCCATAGGCTAGCACCAGTCCCTGGACTGCCAGTGGGACCGGTCCGAGTTCTTTGCCATGCTGTTAACCTCTCCACCTGGGCCTTGCTGCAGGAGGTACAGCTTTACAAACGGATGCTTGCCTAGTCCAGTATGGCCCTCCCATCTCCCACCCCCCGGCGCTGCCTTCCCCAGTAAACGCACAGCAACGTGAGGGCACGGAGAGGCACGTGAACACCGATCACCGGGGTGGGAAAAGCAGGGGCAATAAAAGGCAAATGGGCTTGGCTGTTCTAGCAAGGAACAGATCACAGTGAGGTCAYGTCGCTGCTCCACAGCCTAGGGGAATCCTGGCCCCATTTCAATCCAGAAGGAAAAGGCTGACATATGGGGAAGGCTGCAGGAAAAGAGCCAGGGCTGCCCCATCTTCCTGGCAGTTACAGGTTAGAAATTGGAGATGAAACACAGCACCCTACTGCCCATCCTCCCGGTACACACCGAACCTACCTGGAAAGGGAGAAACGAGAGTGCGTGCTCAATCAGCAACCTCATCAGCCTCTTGGAGTAGAAAATGAACTCGTCCCTGCTGGTCTCCTTGTTTCTAGAGGGGAGGGAAAGGCAATGTAAGCTATGGGCCAAAATGTGTCCCAGGAGATGCTGACACGGTCAGAAGCTGCCTGGAGGAGGGCAGCCCTCCTGGCCCTAGCTGGCTGTCAGCTTCTCGTTTACATGGTGCCCATGGGATGGAATTGCAATGGCAGTTTTAAGGTAAAAAGCAGACAAATTGTTGGCAAGACCATGGAGCACTTCAAGCCAGTGGATGCCTCTAAAAGCACCCCCAGCCCAGCTCCTGCATCTGGGGCCTACCATGGCGTGGTCTGAACTGTGGCCTGGTGACATCTCACCTCCGCGTGACCCAGCTTTCCCCGTACAAACTCCAAGGCCTCAGAGCGCAGATCACACCAGAGCCTTGAGCGCATCGTGCACCATGAGCAGACACCCTGGCTTGGGCCCAACACCACATCTCACATAAGAGACCCATGAGAGATGAGGGCTGTCTTGTCCCGCATCCCCCATGCCACAGGGACAGGGCACAACATCAGCCATTGGGATTCAGGAGTCCAAACCAACCTGAGCCCGACCAAGCTGCCAGCCAAGCCCCATGTCGCCCGAGGAGCCGCGGTGCTGGGGGCTTTACCTGATGATGGTGTGCATGCCCCTCACCTGAGGGGTGCTCTTCAGCACACTGAGGGTCTGAGGAAGGGGGTGGCACTGGTGGGCAGAGGCCAGGGCTGCCCTGAAAAACAAACACAAGATCAGAACCGCTCCAGGCGAGGCCTGCCCGAAGGCTGGAGTGCAGCACACGGCCAGAGCCATCCTCCCAGAGTTTATTTCACACTGCAAACACACACAAGGGTCATCCAGCTGAGCCACATGAGCGGCCAGCCCTGCCTGGACACCTGCGATGGCAAAGGGACCTCCTTGCACTAAAAGGGCAGGGAAAAGGTGGTCAGTGGAGCCAGAGCTGGAGGCAGGAGGTCTCACAGCCCAAGGACCCGCTCCCTTCCCACTAGGCAGCTGTGACACGCCAGGCTTTGCCCTCCAGATTCCACAGGCTGGGGAAAAAAATTTCCATGGAAAACAAAGTCAAAACATCCTTCTGCTTGGGAGTCTATCTGGCTACAGGCTGGTGATGGATCCTGAACTCACTGGGTGAGGAGGAGCCATTGCACAGTTTTCTCTGGCTTAGAAGACACGAGATGGACGTCACTAGGAACTGGACACTGAGCCAGGCCACCTGCGCTGGCACATGGCTCGATCAGATAGGACAGAATCACGGGGATGGCTCTGCTGACTTGCGAGGGATGGAGAAACCAGGCTGCACTGAGATTGTTTGAGAGTGTGTCTGGCCCATTCAGAGATAGTCAAATCAATACCAAACTGGGAACAGCTTCAAGACTTTACTGCTGGACAGGACTGGCTCTGTGTGACTCATCTSCACATAACTAATAGGGCTGAGAGCTATTCTTGGATCAAGGGAACACCATTCACTAGGAAGCTTACAATGGATCCCCATTAGTCACCTCTCTATTTGAGAGCGATAGTAATGAGATGACGGTCACATCTATCTGGCTCTCATAAGGCTGGGCAGGATGGACAAGCAACTTTGTCTGGGAGGAGGGCTGGGTTCAGAAAGCCACACGTCAYACCACAAACGTGAGAGCAGCTGTTTCCAGTCAGAGAGATGTTGGGAAAGAGAAGAAGAAAGCACACAAATGAAAACACCCGGTGAATGAGTTTCAAATCAAGCAGAAACCTGGATTAATTGCACACACACAGAGGCACACAAGCAGAAAAGACAAAGAAGATGACTGGGTAGGAATGGAGGATGGCAGGGCTAGATGGCCCGAGGCCTCCATCCGCATAGCCATCTCCTGGTCTCAGCCARCCAACGCCAAACGAGACATTCCCAAGGCCTGCTGGGTACTTAAGGGCTCCTTTCTTTYGCCAACTCCAGTGCTGTGAGGCAGCAAAGAGTCCCTGTGCAGGGAAYGCTCCCGAGAGCTGAGCCAACCYGTAACCGCTGCCGAGCACATGGGAYGGGTTGCGTTCCCACTGCAGASCTGCCYGCTGCCYGGAGAGGCCGGGCYGRCTGTACCAACCCAGCATGCTCCCAYGGCCAGAAGACCGCTGGTTTGGGAGAAGCAGCCCTCAAGGCCCTGGACTGGCCAYCAGTGAAACGAGCCGCACTGTTAGTCACCAAAATTTGGGTTAGCCGTGTTCAGAGGTTTTCCCAGGCCCAGGCCCATGCTGCCAGCAGCACCAAGCAGCTCTGCTCCTGCAGCCCTCCCCTCCCTCCTCCAGCTTCGGCCTCCCACCAGCCCCTTGCCACTGGCCCCAGGACAGACCCTGCAGGCGCCTCCGCTATCCAGCCCAACCTAAGCCCTTCCTGGCCCCAGGGACGCAGAGCTATGTGGCCCGAGCTGCCGAGGCAGGCTGGGGACGCGAGCCCTGCTTTCGGCAGGCGGARGGTGCCTGCTCCCGGCAGCGGGGGCTGCGGGCTGGGACCGGCCCCGCAGCACAGCGCCTGTACGCCGACACGCTGCTGCCCCCCGGCCGGGCACGAGCCTGCGGTGTGGATGTGGGGACGGCAGGGCACCGGGCTGCTTGCCACCCGCCACAGCCCATTGGGGGCACGTGCCCGAGCAGGCAACAGGCACCTCTCCGTCACTGCCACGTCTGCGCCCCAGGGATGCCCAGGGTCCCCTGACGCCAGCAGGATGGGGAGCTCCTCTCCTGCCCCAGGCTCTGCAGTGCCTGCTGYGACAAGCTGTGTCAATCGGCTCCTGTTCCCTGCCACAAATACCAGCAAGTCCTCCTACCTCTGCGAGCGGCACCGCGCGCCTGGGAACACCTCCCCTGCACCCCGAGCTGGGAACAGGCGCTGCTGAAACGCTGTCAGCGACCTGTCATCGAGCTTTCCGCGCCTCCCTGCAACGCCCGCTCAGGGGCTGGTGCTCGGCACGGGGCTGGAGAGGTCAGGATTCAACCCTGCTCTGGCCTGGCGTCCCCGGGAGCCCAGGAAAGTCACTTAGAGTTGTGGGCATCCCCACGGCTCTCTCCGGGGAAGCAGAGGCAGGTCCCGTTCCCAGGACGGAGGCATGGGATAAAGTCTCTCGAGTTTCTGCCCCCTGGTTTGGCCTGCAGAGCCCCAGCAAAGCAGGACCCCGCGCGCGGTCTGCCCGAACCCCCTGCCCAGGTTAGTAACGCGGCTCACGCTGCACAGCCCTCGCCCCCATCCACCGGTGTTAGCGTCACAACCAGAACGCGGCCGTTAGCGTTTGTCTCCTCACATATCCCAGCGCAGCTTCCTCTGTTCACCAGGTAGGAGGGATGTTCAGGGGAGACAAGACAGGAAACACGAGAGTTTAAGGGGAGAGGGACGAACACAACAGGAAACAAAGGAGAAAGCACTGTCATTAGTCCGAGGGGGGAAAAAAAAAAGCCCTAACTGATCGCTGGCTCCTGGACCTGCCCGGTGCCCGGGCCATTGCAGCGGGCTCTGCAGGCGGTACRGACCCCGGCGCGCCTGCCTCGGTGACCAAGTGGTGTCACATCTGCTCTCCACAGTGCCTGCTCAGGTCTCGGCAGACACAGCCCCAGCTCCAAGGGAGAAAAGCCCCGTCTGCTCTCACCGCCCTGGACTCACAGCAGGGATACTGTCACATCTCCATCCCGGACAGCGGCTCTCCGTGCCCAGACAGAAACGCCTTGAGGGCTGCCCAGCCCTCGTCCAAGCTGCTGCAATCCCCGCACGAAGGCAGGTGCTCAAGGCCAAGCTTGCAAAACCTTCGCCCAACCCCTCCTGCACCCCTTCCCAGGCACGGAGGCCCCGCAGCGCTGCGGCGGGCCCACAGGGGCATGCAGCTCCTGGCCCGGTGGCAGGAGGCTCTGTTCAAGCCTTGGAGAGCCCAGAAGGGCCCAGCCCGGGAACAACGGGAGATTCCCAGCTCTGTCCCTGCCTGCCGGGAAGACCTGCACCAGCGTTCACCTGGGCCTGCCCTGGGGTCCCCGTCCCTTGGAGGGGGCTCGTACGCAGCTGTGCTGAGGGGCCGCAGGGCCAGGTCAGGCAGAGGCAAGAGCTCAGCCCCTCCAGCTGCCGCCCCGCTTGCGGCCCAGGCGCTGCGGCTCGCCAGGCCTGCGGTCGCCCCCTTGCCCGGCCCGGCCGGGGGGCCCGGAGGGAGCAGGGCTCCGCTGTCACGACGAGCGTGCGAGAGCAATGCTTCCTGTCCCTCCCCCTGCGTGGCGGCACGGCGACGGAAAATTCAGACGGGCAGCCATGAGCGCGTCAAGAAAATGTCTCACTTTGGAAACTTATTTTTTCCCCCCAGAACAAAAGCTTTAAAGGAAAAAAAAAAAAAAGAAAAAAGAAGAAAGAAAGAAAGAAAAAGAAAGAGAGAGAGAGAAAGGGGGCGACCATCTCTCAGGAAGGCTTCAGGGAACATCCTCAGCTCTTTGTTGAGCATGCTATCAAACAGGAAGCAGACAAGAGACATCCAGCTACAAAGCACCTAATGCAGTCAAGGCATTTCAAACACGTACAGCGGCTGGCTTTCACGGCTGACATTTCAAACAAGGGCTATTAAACTGCGCCACGGGTTGATATTTAAAGACACAATTGGCAAAGGGCATGCCAAGCTGATCGAGACCTGGCGAGGGGGGGGGATATTGATTGGCAAGGGAAATGCAGCTGAAAAGAGCAGCAGCTCCGAGAACTGGGTTTGTTGCTAAAAAAAAGTACGGCAGAAGGGACAGAAAATAGGCCTGGCTGCGAGCATCGTGCCTCGGCAGGCTCGGGCTTGCGGGCCCAAGCTCCGCTGCTGGGCATGAGATAAAATACTCACCTGGGTGTGGGGGAAAGGGAGTGTGTGCACATAACCACACCTCCAGCACGTACATGGTTAAATATGCGGGAAGCTGGACGCGAAAATTCCTGATTGCAATGACACTGAGACCTGACCTGCACTCTGAAAGCGTCTTTCTGTCCTCTAAATCCAGAGGAAGGCAGCTATGTTCCTCAGCAGCCGACACAGAGGGAAAACCAGGGCCACATGTCCAGTGAACAGCACCATTTCCTTTAAACGCCTGAGAATTCACTAATCTGAGCAACTGACAGTCAGACAGGACCAAAAAAGTATCTAGTGTCAGGGTCAGATCTAAACACTAAGGTTTTATTCTACCAGCTACAAAGGCCAAGCTATGTCCCCACAGCCACCAAAAGGCACTGACATCAGAACGACTGTGACATTTAGATGAAGCCATTCAAGACTGGAGGATGGGGAATTGTTTTAGTTGAAAAGCCCATTTTGCCAAGCATGTCTCACTTGATATACATCTCCATCCACCTCACTCCTCTTTCTAGCCCAGAGCTGCAAGAGGAGCTGATCGGAAACCGCAGCAGCAGTAAAACCACCAGGACTCCAGGAGTGTAAACAGATTTTTGCAGGAAATTTTTTCCAGGCTTTGTGGCAAAGGCATAAATGGAAACTACGAGCCTTAAACAGAAGACAAAAATTTCTGTGGCTGGGGTTATCATGGAGTTATTTGTGGCAGTCAAAGTTATCTTCCCGAACTTGCCATTATAAAATTACTAATATTGTCTTGACACATTATTAAATACTTGATTTTTAAGGTGCATGAGGAAAGTTCAAAGATCACCTCTACAGAGTGCTGCTTTGATAAAAGAGGAGGATAAGCGGAGAGAAATCTTATATCTGTCTATCTCCATCTGCTCTCTAATGTTCTTCCTGTAATTTTTTAAAGCAACAAACTTCTCTCCACACTAAATAGCACCTTCAAACCTGAACCTCCAGACACACAGGGAAGCTTACACATGGCACTGAAATGTCTGTATGGAAATGTCAGGCCCCATGGTGTTAAACAAACAAACAAAAAGAAATAAAATGAAACATTGACCAGTCTGGGAAAGAAATGGCTTAAAGAAAAACAAGCAAAGCAGAGAGTCTTTTCCTGTTCATCTTAGGTATTTTAAAAGCTTTTTTGTATGCCAAATGTAAATTTTAGGGTTACTTGAGTTAAGTGTCTCCATAGAGTGATGGAGATGTAAATGGAAACCCATCTGCAGTAATGCATCCCACTTGCTTCCTACAAAAATACCTGGAAACTTAGCTAGCTGCTTAATGAAAGTAAGAGAGCACAAGTCCCATCTGGATTCAAATGCTGAAGAGGTTAAGTAAAGTGCTGTATACTTTATAGCATCCACCTGTAGGTACTAAGAAATTAGAAATCCTGCTGGATTGTGGCTTAAGTATTTTCTTAGTCCCAAAGTAATTGCTGTGGAATTTGTCCTCTTTAGGTACTGCATAAAAGCAGGTATCTCACCATGCCGAAGCTGTTATGCTCCTTTTGGGTGCCATTAGCCTTGTGGCTTAGAGCCTCTCTGCACAGTGTGGATCCAGGGCTCCCACCGTCCTCAAGCAGCTTCGTTTAATCTAAGCCCTTACTGTGATTTCAAGTGCCCTTGCGGCCAGGTTCTGTTCAGGGGTGGAGAGTGGCTCCGACAACTTTTTGTCTTAGAAAACAAAGGAAAATAAAAGAGAATCCCAGGATGCAAAGCCTCCCACCCTGCAGAGATCTGGGGTCCCCAGCTAACAAACCTGACCCTGCCCCAGCTTCCAGGCTCTGTGCTCAGGGGGGTATGAGCTGGCGGCACCCTCGCAGGACGTACGCATCCCTGATGAACAGCCCTGGCCCTGCTGGCCCCACAGCTGAGGACGAGGTGACATCTCGTCAGCTCTGAACGTAACGAGGCCGTGTGTTGTGTGAGCTGTCGGTCTCGACCGCAGGTCGCGGTTAGGCCAAGCAGTGCCTGGCATTGGAAATGCCTCGGGCTGCACAGACAGGACAGAGTTAGGGACTCTTACCTGACACTGAGTTCACGCTGCGGCAGCAACACAAAGACACAATGCAACCGGTATTAAGCATTGTCAACACCAGGGTCGTTTCAAGATAAAAGAAAAGGAAAAATAGGAATATTTTCCTGCATTCACATCTTGCCTTTTCCCCTTCTTCCCCTCCCCAAATAAATGAAAGCCCCTCCCCAAGCCAACCCCTAGCCTGGCTCACAGCAGAGCTCTGGGTAGGAGCTGCCGCGTTTGCGGGCTGCAGCACGCAGCTGAGAGCTTTCCTTTCCAGATCCCAGGGGCTGGGAGAAACAGCCATTTCCCCCTCCTGGCCTGTGCTCCAAGGCTGCGGGCCTCCTTGGCCTGGTGTTAGAAATGATGCCAGGGCGGTGGGCCTTGCACAAACAGGCACTCCTGTGACCTCGGAGCAGGGTGTAGAAACCAGCTTTTCGACCTGCCAGAGTTTAGCGTTATAAAATAGGGCACTTGGAAAGCAGGCCCTGACTGCTGCTTGCAGCCCTGCAGAAAGCGGGAGCTCTGGGAGGGGGAACCTTCCAACGCCTTTGCATAAGAGGAGTCTCTCCTGAGCAGACGTGGGAGGCATGATGCTGTCACGTGCAGCCTCGCTTCCAGAGACTGAGCGCTCCTGCCATCTGGGAGCTCAGAAAGGCCTACAGGAATCAAGACCTTCACTTCCAAGTGCATCCATCTCCAGGTCATGCTCCTGCCACCTTCCAGAACATTGCTCCAAGCAGAGCAGGTGTCTCGAGAAGCAAAGTGACTCCAGTGCTGAGAAGCACTGCAGGGTTAGGATTTGGCAAGCATCTTCACAACTTAAACATCAAAGCTACAAACCACTCCAGTGATAAGGAGTGGGAGGAGGCTGTGCTGCTCAGAGAACGGCAACACACAACAGTCTCCTCTGATCAAAGGTCCCAGACTCAACCCACCGGTCCAGGCTGGCCCAGGACAGAGCAAAGAATTAAAGACTTGTTCAAGCTAGCGAGGGGGAAGGAGAGAGGAGCGTATGCCTGGATCTGGACTCAGGTTGGGAGTCAAAACATGATATGCCTTTGGGCTTGATACCCATGGGCTGCACCTGACAAAGAGGTGGAGAACTGGGCTCCTGACTGGAAAGACTCTGTGCAGCAGTGTCTGCAAGGGGGTGAAGAGGAGAAGCCAGAGCCAGCAGCCAGACAGCGAAATATTGCAGGGTTTGGTGCGATGCTGGGCCCGGGAAGGCTGTGAGGGCAGGRAGGGTACATCACTTAGATCATTTGAGGATGGTTAGTTTGTCTTCACTGGACTTGTTCTCCCAGGGAGACAGGGAAGGAAGGAAGCTCCTGCTGGACACAGATTGCAGAGGAGGGTTGCACTAACCAGAGCACAGGGATGAGGCAGTCTCCTTCAGTGGGCTCGGAGGATTTGCTGGGGAGCAGCCCTGCTGCTCACATGCCTGGAGCACAGAGGGAAGCCAGGCCATTCCCGCCTGGGCACCGTGCTTTGGCACCCAGAGCGCTAGTTCCTGGCAATGCCGCAACTGCATAGGCAAGGTCGACCCCCACCAGAGACACCCGGGTGACCAGGCAGCTCTTACCTCTTCCAGCTGGCTGTGGACATGCTGAACAATCAGGTCGATGGCCACCGTGTTTCCACTCCCTGGAGCAAGTCAAAAACACGAGAGACATGGCCTGCATCAGAGCCACAGTGCTAACAGTGCCTGAAACAAGTTTCTTTCCCACGTTTCCCTCTATGCCCAAGAACATACAGGATTCCTGCTTTCCCAAACAGCCCTCCCCTTGCAAACCATCATTCAGCAGGAAACATTCTTGCTATTATTGTTATTATTTAATAATCTATTATTGTATACCTAGAAGTCACCTCTAGCCTTTAAATCCCTAAGCAGCAGGAGCTTGTATGGCAGGAGGCTGGTTGAGGGAAAAGTGTTTTTATGATTTCTGTTAGGAATCTGCTTTTGGTTGGTGTTGGAGAGCCTGGACCAGAGGGAACCTTTGCTTTGCACAGTACAGCCCCTTTTCTGTCCTCATCAGCCGGAGGACAGAGGGGGCTGGCTAGCAGAGCTGAGCCAAAGGGACGGCAGAGGGACTGTGCTGCCAGGTCCCGCTCAGGACTGAGCCACACGGCAGCTCGGGGGCAGCCCTGGGCAGGTACCTCGGGGCACGACGATGTCAGCCAGCCGCATGGTGGGCTGGATGTACTGGTCGAAGGCAGGCTTGACAAACTTGTTGTACTGTTTGATGACACCCTCAATGTCACGGCCACGCTCGCTGATGTCCCTGCGCAGGCGACGCACCAAGCGGATGTCCGAATCCGTGTCCACAAATATTTTCAGGTCAAGGAGCTGTAATGAGAGGGGAGGGAACAAACAGTGTGTAATTTGGACCAACCTTCTCCACTAGACACAGCCGGGAGGCTGAGCCCTACCTTCAGCAGAGCACTTCTTTAACGGAGCTTGGCTCATCTCCAGCTCCGGCCTGGACAGATGCCAGGCTGATGTCAGCTTTGCCTCTGCAGGCTCTGAACCTGGCTACCCAAAGGCAGTGCAGACATTGCAACAGGTCCCTTGTTGCCACCTGCCTTTTACTCTCATGCCCCGAAAGACCTGTCCTGCTCCAAAACCCGTCCCCCTTTATAAACAGCCCCCAACCCTTCGGCTGGATGCTATTTAAGAGTGAGGAAAAAAGAGAAGTTAATGACCATGACACAGACCAACTGGCTTAACGCAGGAGTGCTGGCTTCTTAATGCTGGAAGGGAGCCAAGCACAGCAGGTCGACTCTGGGGCTGAGATTCATGACACTGCCCTTAAGTGCAAAAGACAAGAATGACAGTTGTTTGGAGGAAATGCTCCTCGGGGATTTACCCAGCTGTCCACTGGAGGTCATCGTTGCTCCAGGAAAGCATAAAACACTCACTTGGCAGGGAAGGACACTTTCTAGAGTAAACTTGGCTAAGTTTCTGCATGGCTCACTCCCTCCTATTTTTCACTTATCCCAAAAAATTCCCAGGAAAGCACCACCTGAGCCTGAAGTGCTGCATGAATCCACCCTAGGAACCCTGGGCTTTGCACCGCCAAGCAGCAGAGCAGGCTTTGCTTCCGGCTATGCAAGCTGAGACATGCAGCATGGAGGTGGGTTATTTCTAGTCAATATTTATACATCATCACTGCCAGGGACCAGGTCACCACTCAGCTCCTAGTTCCTGGGAACGAAGAGCTGAGACCAAGGTCTCTGCAGAAAAGCCTGACCACTGCTGGGGGTTTTTCCACCTGCCTCTGCAAGAGTCAAGGCCTCTTTCTCTTACACAGCGAGGAGCTGCAGCAGCTGGGGGTAACCTGGAGGACAAGGCCATTTCCCTGCTGCTGAACCTCAGGAGAAAGCATCCTCTCACCACCTCCCCCTGGCAGGCCATGGGGTGGAGTGCTGACTTGTAGGAGTGGGCACTGAAGCATTGCAGAGCAGGGTCCCGTGCAGGAGCCCCAGGGCACCTGCAGTAGTGGGACTCTGCCTGTGATACGCTGGGATATCAGGCTACAGAATAGGGGGACTGGAGCACTCACACCTGTCAGGCTTCCCACAAACTGATTCCAAAATCCTTCCTCACCTTCAGGAGCTCCTTGTCTGCGAATGCCATGATGCCTTCAAAAATAATCACATTGGCGCCATATAAGGTTTTCTGTAGAGTCAAAATCAATGTGGTTAGACAGAGAACATGTGTTCAGAGATACCCCCATTCCAGGGAAAACGATAATGCAACAGGGAGATGAGCAAGAACAGGAAGGATGTGAATTTCTGCTCCCTTTCTGTTCCCCAGGCTTTGAGGTCATTGACAGCACTCCAAAAAGCTGCTGGCGGGATATTGTATGTGACACAAACAGGATCCTTCCAGCTACAGCTTCCTCTTCTGCACAGCCTGCAGCCCCTTGTAACATCCCGGCCCCTGTAAGTAGACTGAACGGACCCATATGCACTGCACAGACATCCTTGCTCCTGCCTCTCGAGTCCAGATGAGACCGTACTCCTTCCACTCTACATGCGCCTGCTTCTGCCACATGCTAACAAGGGCTGCCCTTGCTGCCAGCAGTCCTCTCTAGGTTGTTAGTGACTGCAACAGCGGTGCTGCTCACCTGATATATGCACCCTGAGCCAGCCAGGGAGCAGAGGACAATTGCAAGAGTCTCCTGCCTGCAAGAGGCAGGGGTTGGAGGGGTCCAAATGGCAGCCCTTGCCTTGGCAGGGCAGTCCCTCCCCTGTCTTGCCCCACATCCCTCAGTGCTCCGTACCCATTCCTTCTTCCGGCTGTGGGTGGTAAAGTCGTAGATGGGGATCTTCACACTCTTGCCTTGCTTCAGCTTCTTCAGGGTGGCGATGATCAGATCGAAGTCAAAGGCGTCAGGGTGGTCAAAGTTGAAGTCATTGCTGGCTGCCTGCTCTTGCTGCTGCTTGGTCAACACCTGTCCACGAGGGAGATGTTAGAGCCTGTGGCTGTCCCCTCTGGCAAGCTCCCCTCCCCACTGCTGTGCTCCTCCTGCCCACCAGCCCCATTCACCATCCCAGAGGGCCAGAAGAAAACATGAGGCTGTCAAACAGTGCATTTCCCCATCAGGGGTTTTAGGCCAAGGACCAGGGCAGCCCAAGAAGCCTAGCCATTATGACAAGCAACCTCACCTTGTAGAAGGAGTCCATGGACAGCAGAACCACCCACGGGACATCAAGAGCTTCAATGATCATTGTGGCCACTGTAGTCTTCCCAGAGGCGCTGCCTCCTCCCAGGCCTGCCAGAGAGAAGGAGACGAAGCCACCTTAGCCACAGTCTGGCTTTCCAAGCACAGGCTAGAGCCTAGCTCTTGCTTTGTTGCACTGAGTTGGAATGAACTTCCAAAAAGGGAAACTGATAGGCAGTCCAAGGTAGAGGTTATCCTTGAAAATGCCAAATGGAAAGTACTCCAATTGCCACTAATGCGCAGCAAAACTGTGAAACCCTTCATATGATGCTTGAGTAACAAGCGGAGAGCTGGCAAGACAGCCAGCCTGGACTAAATCCCTGGGAACTCGTGACAACTCAGGCAACAAGTACAAGAGCTGTGGGAACAGCCAGGAAAGACTGTGATCCACCCAGTGCCTGCAATAGTACATCATCCCAATTTGCAAGCTCCTTGCTTCTGCCCAATTCTAGGGGCTCACCTAGTCAACGCTGGACTAACCACGGGGACTCTCCTTGCTCTTGCCTGGGCTGAGCAACTCACAGCCCTGAGTCTGGAGCCAACCTGAAGGTTGTAACGAGCGTGGGTGAAGCAGGAATCCTCCCAGGGACTCCTTGAGAGTCACAAGACAGGTACACCAATGCCTCCAGCGCTAGCCTGCCCCGGCGCGACTCACAGCTCCAACGCTAACACTGGGGAGCCGAAGCACAGAGGTGAAACAGAACCCTGACATGCACTGCCTCTACCTACCTATCACGAAGGCCTCTTTGGACTGTGTCCCATGCTCATTGTACCACGGTGGCCGGCCAGCTGTGTAGATGGTCCTTTTGCTTGTCCGCAGCAGGGGTGGCTCAGACTTGCACTGGCTAGTGGTCCGCTTTCGAGGTGGCTTGGTGGACCCCACTGTAGGATACAGCCGGTCCAAGGATTCAGCACTGCTGTTGCTGGGGAGAGGAAGAAACTTGGTTAGCTGGTGGTGCAAAAGAGGCCTGCGTCCTCCCCGGGCCAGAGCACCCAAAGCAGGGCTGCCCCCGACAAGGGGTCTGACTCTGCTGGTGCTTGGGGAGCAGGGTCTCTGGGAGGTTCTTGTGCTGCCAGTATGGGCAAGGGAGGGACACAACGGAGGAGAGGGAAACGCCTGCAGCTCTGCAGCACCACTGCCAGCACCCAAGCCTCTCTGATCACAGGCCATGGCCGGCATTTAGAGTTTCTCATGCAGCATCACTTTTTTATCTGGAAAAGGTGCAGTGTAAGCATTGTATCCTACAGCTTTATTGCTTGGGGAACCCATGTGTTAAACAAACACCCTAGTGTTTGAGCTCTCATATGCACAGAGGAGTTTTACTACACAGGGCAATAGCCTGTCCTGAAGTGCCCGAGACACCTTTCCGGGGCAGGGAGGCCAACGCCCCTGGCTACAGTTAGACCTCATTCTGCCTTGCACACTCTTGTCCTCTTTTGCACTCATCTCCACACACAGTCCCACTTCCATCCCAATTTAGAGCTCCCCAATCTTGTGCCAGACCTCTAGTTCTCCCATCCGTTAGGGCTGCAACCCCTCAGGACAAGGCTGTGAGCTTGCCCAGGCCAGGCAGAGGGGCTCCACACGGTGCTGTAGCTGGAGGTGCGGAGAGAAACGCCCTCGCCGAGGCTGCGAAGCCGTTTGCATCTGCTTCACTCTGTGGCCCAAGCCCCAGCGCGGAGCGGGTGCCGCGCAGCCGGGTGCTGCGTGCGGCCCTGGAGCAGCCAGCGCTGAGCTGCTAAATGCCGCTGTCTTATCTAACCTCCCACTGCGGCCCAGGGGAGGGAGAGGAACAAACTACCTTCCAGAGGCCTTTCGTGCTTGGCAGCAGGAGAGCAGAGGCTGGGAGGCGATAAGTGGACTCTGGCCAGGAGATAAGCTGCAGCCGCACTGCCCAGCCAGCGCAGGGATGGGGAGGATTATTTATACCAGCTCCTGCTATCTGTGTTCCTTCCCACTTTCCGTTTTGGAGGCTTGGGAYGGATATTTCCTCCTTGTAAGTTCACAGAAGGGGCTAAGGACACACCAGGGCTGGAAGCAGGCTTAGCTCATCTCTTCTTCCAGCTGAGGGTCTGCGAACTGGCCCGGGAACGGCAGGAGCCGGGGCGGCAGTGCCTTCCCCGCAAAGGCAGCGGGGTTGTTTGCCTGGTTTCTATAGCCAGGTGCCCAGCGATGCGGGCGGAGGAATCCCCTGGCCAGGAAATCAGCCTTTTCCCCCAAATGCCAAGCACGCCGCGAGGGCCAAGGGGTGCCTTCGATACCGGCTCAAGCGCCTCCTCCCCGAGCACGACACRTGTATTTGAGGCGTCCCAGAAACGCTGGGCAGAAGCCAAGGAAAACCGCCTCCGTGGGCAGGACCGGCTGAGAGGAGCAGGAGGGGAAGAGGCCAAGAGCTGCYGGCCACCGGGCTGCGGCGGGACGGCCACAGGCTGTAACCTTTCCCCGCCGGCCAAGGGACTCGCTGCAGCAGGGAGGCACGCGGCCAAGGGATTAGAGAGGGATCATCTCCCCGGGCCGGCAGGGACGCCCACCGCACTCCCCCCTCGGCCGCTTCGGTGGAAAGGCCAGGCAAGCACGCGGGGCCGGATCCAGCCTCGGGGCTCGGTTTCCACGTCGGTGCAAAGGGCTCCCCTGCTCAGCTCACACTCGCGCCTCTCTGCCAAGCGGCCACTCTCCTCTCCCCAGCCRTGCCCGGAGCAGAGACGAAATCGCTGCAAGGTCGGAGAGCCCCGGGCAGCAGGAACACACCCAGGAGGGCACGGTTTGGGGCAGCCGGACCTAGCTGGAGGGGCTTTGCTGCCTTTTTGTTATTTTTTTGCTCCTGAAAGGGTTTAAGCTGTAGGGTTTCATGAACTTTTGTTTGTTTTTAAGCTGTTTTGGTATGAAGATTAAGTCCTTTCCCTCACCCATCCCTTTTTAGAACAATTTCAGATAATGATCAAAATTTGAGAGCAGCCATCTGTGCTTAAAGCCTCTGCAGCAATCCCCATCAACGGACATCTCGGGGCTGAGCACAACGCGAGCGCTGGCCACGAGCAAGCGGCGAGGCGGGGAAGGTCTCTGCTTCGGCTAGAAGGGAAGCGGGCTCGTGGTTAAAGACAAACAGACCGAAAAGTCCCTGGCCCGGCCCCGGCGCTGTCACCTGAGCTCCCGTGGGGAGGAACAGCGCGGCAGGAAGCGAGACCTGCCTGCGCCAGGCAGCAGCCGCCTTGGGACACCTCGCGGAGCCGCTTYGCCCAAGTGGAGCCTTGCGCTGACGCCCGCGGCATCCAGCAAAACCCGCTCCTATCTCCGGCAGGCCTGGCCCAGCACCGTGCAACTCCACCTCTCCTGCATCCGTGCCTATTTAACAAGGTGGAAGGAAACAGCTATTTGCCCGACTTTGCCTGATCCTTCTGAACAAAACGCTGTTTCCAGCTCTTTCCCCTGTCCCTGGCACTCTCGCATCAACGCTAACTCTACGAGCGCTGCTGTTCACCCACGCGGTCCCTCCGAAGGACCAGAGCACCAAACTAAACCTGCCCATTGCAAGCACGAGCCCTCAGTGCACGCAGCCCGGACTGAGCACCGCAGGCCTCCAGCTTGCCCCAAAGTCAGAAACACCCGAACAATCATTTTTTTAAAAGCAACATCGCAAGGCGAGATCAGCCAGGAAAACCTTCTGGAGTTTCTTTCTGTGGAAAAGGAAGTAACATGGCTCCTTCCACCAGAGMGGCAGAAAAAGCAAAAACAGATGGGATCTTTTATTCTCCTCTCCCACAAGTGACTCTGCAGCAGCAATTAGCCACCGTGCACTATTCCCAGAGCAGGGCTGACATCAGACGATGATGCTGGTGCATAAACAAAGTCATTTTAGCCTGATAAAAGCAGAGATGACAAAGACGCAGTTGTTTACCAGAAAATAAAATCGTTCCTTTCATCTGCAGTCCAGCCCCCTCCCCAGGGACTGCAGCTACTCGAGAGCTGCTCTGGGAGCTTTGCCGCCGAGGGCTCCTTAGGCAGCGCTTTGCACTCGGGTTTCTTTTAGGGCCGTGACCATCGGTTTCTGGGCGGCACAGGGTCCCAGCGCAGCGGGTCAGTGAGACGAGGCCCGGGCTCTCCTCTCGGGCGTCTGATGTAACGTGGCACCAACCTCTCCCTTGCTAAACCTCAAAGCACAAAGTTGCATCTCAGCGTAACGCTCGCACAGCTCCCGGCGCGCGCCTCGGGCGCAGGCAGCCGCCGCGGCTCCTCTCCGCGCGGGGACCTCCGCAGCCAGGAGCAGCGGGGCGTCTTGCACGCCGAGACGCTGACGGAGGCCAGAAGCCACAGAGCAGCTCAAAGTCAGGCCCACCTGACAACTGCTGAAACCTCGACCCAAACTTCACGAGAGGCCGCCGGTTTGGGGAGCCCAGAGACGGCCCACCAGGCTGATCCTTCCAGGGGTGCCACCGGCACCTTCACTTAGACCTGACATAACTCAGCTCTTTGCAGGGACGAGGAGGTTTTGACCCGCAAYGGCCTCAGCCGTGCCCAGAATTACAGGCCGCGTGTCCACGCTGACAACTCAATTTGCTCGTGTCTCACTCCACCACCTTCCCGCTTTCCCGAGTTACCTGCGTCTAGAGCACACCAAGTACGCTGGGCTCCAAGGGGACCTACCGGACGGATCCGTGCTGGGGCTGCGGGGAGTATTCCTTGCGCCGATCGCTGCGGGATTACGGACACGTGCAAGGAAGGGCCAGGACAGGAATTTCCATCTGCGAGAAGCAGAGCCATCCTCTACTAGCCCTCCCAGGGGCCTGCTCTTGGATTCAGAAGGTCATTTTAATCCTGTTCCAAGAGTTCATTTGCTGTGTCTTTTCTCATCCAAATACTTCTGGACTTTTATATAAATTGTATAATCCACCTCTTAAATCAATGTTTCCCATGATTTATCTCAGATAAACATGGGCTTTGGGGAGTGCTGCAAAGATCATAAATTCTCTGCTAATGTTACACATCAAGTTTCGTACTTGCAGCTTGTTTTCTGCTGCTGCATTTGCTAGGAAAGGGCTCTCCTGCCCTCCGAAGGAACGGCTGATCCCAGCCATTTCTTACTTATCTCATTTTGCTGTTTGTTTCTATCACTTTTTAAAATTCCCTGGAGAAGGGACAAAGCATTTTCAATGCACCTATTCGCAAGGTAAAGCGCCCAGAGAAGGGGAACTCTATTTATAGCGTGAAGTTAATACCGTTGCTTTAACCACCCTGCAGTAACCCCTGGGCAGCAGGGACGGGAGCGGTGCAGATCACGGACCCACAGACAGCTTTCTGCTACTCCCAGGCGTGGATTTGCAGGGGCGGAGGAAGGAGCACCCCTCTGCGCCCCCGGGTCCCGCTCAGCCCGTCCCCGTGCCCCCGTGCAGCAGCCTGGCGCRGGTCCCAGCAGCCCACATGCTCCACAGCCGGCAAGGACAACCGGCAAAGCCCGAAGCCCACCTCCCAAACGGGAGAGCCCGTCCTCTGGCCCCAAGCCCCGTAAACAGCGTGCTGACCAAAGCCTCAAATCAACCTTCAAATCCTCCCAGTAAGCGTCCCCGAAAGGCTGCTGTCAGGCTCTCCGCACTGGCTTCATCCCACGTCCCGTGGGAAGCTGATCTTTCCCCCAGCTGCTGCCTGTTATTTCCCAGCCTCAGACAAGCGGGAGCGGGGCTGCCAGGACCGGAGCAGCCGAGAACCCGCTGCCCAGAAAACAGGCAGCGAAAGCAAACAGAAAATCCCCGAAGCGACGCACAGGCAGCACTCACCTGCCTTCAGGCCCGAGGGCCCAGCAGCCCGATATCCGGACGCTGGAGTAGGTGGGAGGACTGCTCATTTTGACCCTGCCGCGGAGATCCAGGCGATCCCGGGCAGAGGGGTGTTTACTCGGCGTGCGCGCGCGGGTATTTTTTGGCTCGCCGTCTCCGCGCGTCCAAGGCACCAGGCTCGCAAGAGGGCTGCCACGTGAGCGCTTCGGCGCTCGGCGCAAACCGGGCGGAGAGGAGCCCCGCGCRGGAGCGGCCCCTCCGACGGCTCGGGCCCCGGGGAGGCCGGCGGGGAGGCAAACCCCGAGCTGAACCGCGGGGCCCGAAGCGGTAGCACGGGGCTGGGACGGGAAGGTGGAGGAAGGAGAGAAGAGCGCTGCCGGGGGAGTGTCTTTTGCTTGGAGTTGCGGAGCGGCCGGAGCGCATAAGAGGATAGCTTAACCCAGAGATTACGTTCATTACCTGATATTAATAGCACTGGCTCGATTAAAGAAAAAGCGGGGGGGGCAGGAGCGACACCTCCTCTAACCGCCCCTCCGGTGACACAAATAAACGCCCCCCCGCGCCTGTGCTCTTCGGGACCAGGGCTCATTCACCTGCCTCTGACATTCAGAGCCGGCTCGGCGAGCGGAGAGGTCGGCCCTGCCGCCGGGTAAGTGAGCGGGTGCTGCGCTGCCGAGCCCCCGGGCGCCAATGGGGGCTGCCRGCGCTGGCCGAAGCGGCGCTGGGGGTCCTCCCGCGGGTGGGCAGGCGGGAACAGCCTCCGGGCAGGGGACGGATCGGGGCCGAAGCGGGTGCTCCGCTCGGCGCCGGCGTGGGCTCGGGGCCGCGAGCGGCGCAGGGGTGTTGCTCTCTGTGCCGGGCTGGTGGGGCAGCCCTGCAGGGACGGTGAGGGGCTCTCCGGCCCTCCGGAGTGGGGAGGTCCGGCCCCAAGCACTCCCACGGGTGCTCCTGCAGCTCAGCTGCCCCTTGCCATCTCCTTGCTCTCCAGCCCCAGCGTAAACAAGCCTGTGAAACTCAACACCCCGGGGCTGCGGCGGACTAAGAATAACGTSCCCCGGCTGCTCAGGCCTCTGCGCTCTCAGCCCTCCCGCTGCCAGGCGCTTGCTGCCCTCCCTGCCGTTTCAGCAGCACAGCTTGCCAGCAGCTCCCGGCCCCTCGGGAGTCTCCCCGGGAAGGGCAGGAGCCCAGCCGCTGGCCCCTGCGCTCAGTCCCGGCACGAGCAGCCCTCGCAGGCAGCCAGGGACGAAGGGCAAGATGCCCAGCGAAGGATGGGAGACAGCTGGGCACCATGGCAAAAAGGGCCTTGGCCAGGCACGGAGCAGCCAGCGGGAGCAAAGAGGAGCCTGTAGGCAGTTTATTTTCCCATGGCACGTGAGAAATTGTCTGCAGCGGTTCTAGACAATGCTCCGAGGTCAYGGATGCCTCCACGTGATGCCCATATGCACCATATGGGCTGAGGCAAGAGCAGCACCCAAGAAACAGCACTTGGCTGATGCAAAAGGAGGGACGTAACCGAGGTCACATCAAAACCCTAAGCAGGGAGCAGCAAGCACGTTCTGCCAGTGACACAGTGAGTCACGATGATGTCCTGCAAATGCCGAGAAAGCTCCCCAGCCCACCCTCAGTGCTGGYGAGATGAGAGCTCTGCTTCACTGCACGCGTCTCCAAGGAGGAGCAGCCGAGGATGCTCCTCTGTCATTTAGCATCAAGCAGGGATGGATGCTGGGAGACGGGTCCAGAAACGGTGAAAAGACATCTCCCCCCGCTATCCCAGACAGTTCGGACACATTGCACCCATGTGTCCCGACCCAAGGAGCTGCTGTAACACGGGGCAGCACCAAGCACAACCGGACCTGAAGGTCTGCTAGCGCAGAGGAGCTCCGGATGCGACCCGTGGCGCAATCGGTGTCCCGCGGCACTCTCAGGCCTGCCAGCGAGACCTGCCTGTGCCCGTCCATCTCCGTGCGCGCTGGCAGGCGAGCTCCCGCTGCGCCCAAGCTCGTGGGCTAGCCCTCCCGTGCAARGCTCGAGCCCAGCTTTGGGACATCCAGAGCGGGGACTGCTCTTCGGAGCAGATGCGGAGCACCACGGATGGCCTCCTCTCAGCCTTGGCCCTTTCGCGGGGCAAGCGGGGCATTCAAGGGCCAGATTTCTCCCCTGAAGCCACATACGTAGCTGAAACCAAAGTCTAGCTGGTTCTGGAAGAAAAACCCCAGGTGCCTGGATCCTGCCTGCACTGAGACATGGGCCCCAGTTAATGCAATATTGCTGATTCTGGAAACAGAAAATAAATCCTAAAAGACATCCCGAGGACAATTTCCTAGCCAGGAAGCCCCAGTCTCATAAGGTACACACCAGGCCGCCTGTGCTCGTGCCCAGCGGYGGGACTGACAGAGGAGAACATCACACTGAAACAGATCTCTAATCACTAATTGCTTGCCCTCTAACACTGCTAAAAACCAGGGACATTTAGGAAAAGACTCTGGCCTCTGAATAGCTGACTGAAGGAAGAGGGAGACCGTGACAGAGGTTTGCAGAGGTAACGTGTCCCCAGCTCAAACCGCTGGCCTTCGCCGCTACCCCTAACAATGCCAATAAAACGACTGATGATCAAAGGAGCTTTTCCATCCTGTAATTTTAGTATCAACTCCCCTTTCTCTGTAAAAGCCCTTTCAAAAGTTTAAAAATAAAATTCCTTTCCGTAGCGATTTCTATTCTTTCCTRTTAAAGGAGAAAAAAAAAGGGACAAGAAATTTGAACTTAACAAGTCCTTGCCAATGTGTCATTGTTCCTTATCACACACTCCCTGGTGCCTTTTTTTCCTGTCTTTGTTTAAAATGTCCAAGCAATGGGACCAATTCTCTCAACGGCTTATTCAACATCCTAATCGAGCTCCCAGGTAGGAAGAGAATTGCCTAAACCAACTTTTAATCCCTATAACAAAAAAAAAGCCCTCGCCGATGTCAAACACTGCCTTCGTAAATCACCTCCGACTCTGAGCAAAGAGCTGGTGTGGGTACACAGAGTGCTAAAAAGAATGATAGGTATCATCTGAAACAGGACTGATAGCTCTGCTTTCCGGTGACATCTATTGCCTCCCACAAAGAGCTTGCTGACCTTCAAGACGAACAACCTGCGATGCCGTCAGTGACGATTGCGCAAAAAGGGTGCCCGACGCTGTGGCGCGAGGCCAGCTGTAAAGGAGCRAGCTGCAACCGGGAAATCAGGTGGCTCGTCACTTGGCTTTTGAATTCGCTTCCTGGTCTCTGAGCTCTTAAACTGGCCGAAGATCATGTTTTCGGACTTTTTTCTTCTAGAAGATTTTTAAGTGCAAATTCATTCTCTATAACTACAGGACTCCAGGAGCTAGACTTAAAATTGCAAGAAATAGTAAAATGGTGAAGGTTAATGAAGCTGTATTGGAAGCAACTACTTCAACTCACTTCATTCTGTAAGGAGAGTTGAAGAAATAGGATTGTTTAATCTAGAAAAAAAAAGAAATAAAAAAGCAAATGTGGCATCCTTGAAATACATAAAGATTGTCACACAGGGGAAGAGACGAAGATGTTCTCCATGTGCACTGGAGATGGGGAAAAGAGGACTTTACCTGCAGCAAGGGAGATGCAGGCTAGTGTACGGCTGGGAGCGGGACAGTCAGTGCTGGGCAGCTGGGAACAATAAAGTTATCCCAGAGAATTCAGGATGGGACACATTCTGAGCCATGAACACCGGGGTTCCCTTTTCCTCCTCCACCTTCCTTCCAGAGATGGAAAGTTGATCAATTGTTTTTCCTTGGGATTTAAGGACGGAAGCTGAATTGAACATGGCTTTTCCTGTTTTGGTCACTGTAATCCGAATATTGTGATCGGATCCATGCAGGATCAGGAAACACCTAGCCAAAAGATAAGAGGTGCTTGCATTAAAGTACAGCTTGGCTTCGATGTGTACGATAACTAACAGGAGAAGCTCCTTTGTCCAAGGCAGGACAGGCCCTGGGTCGCYCACCCAGCTCTCATCACAGCTGTGCAGAGGAGCAGGAACCGCCTGAGTCTGGAGGCCAAACCTGATTCATTCCTATCTCTGAACATGTTACCAAACATTTGGTTTTGTTGAGTTTRCCTCGGTCTGTGCGCACCAGCCTGGGGTTAGGTCTGGCTTTTGTATCTTATGGCATCTTTTACTTAAGCTGAAAACAATTGCACTGTGAAGTTCAGCCTGATCTCCGGAGAGTTTCCAGGTGACGGATGACCTGGTCCACAGTCAAGTCACTGTCTGTCCAGCCTGCTAGGCTGGGGTGGGGAGGACATGGGATTGCACACTGGGCCGAGCAAGCACCCCTGCGAACAGCCCTCTGGCCGCAGCTCGTCCTTTGCTGCGCGAACAGCTCGGCCACGGCAGCCGCTGCTGCTCAGCACAGCCGTGGGGCAGGACACGGATTCAGTCAGCCCCTTGGGCAGCTCCTGGATTGGGATGGGGAAGAATCCTTCCTTCCCACCAGCAGTGAAACAGGATGGCCTGAAGCAGGCCTGAAACAGGACGGGAAGATCTCACCGCCTCAGCTGCCACCACACAGGCCTGCCCACCACATCTGCTTTCACAGAAGGAGAGGACTTCCTTCAGTCCAGCTTCAGCAGGAGGGAGCAGGGTGCATCTGCACCCCTTGTGCATCAGATCAAGAGCATCACTATGGCCTAGTGCAAAAAGAGGATGTGAACTGAACCCTTATTTTATGTGGTGCTGCCCTGCACCAGGAATACCCTCATCCAGGGACCAGAGCGAGACATGGCAGGATCCCACCACCCTGACGACGCTGGGAGCCAGCCAGTCCGGAGAACACGTTTGCTGCAGGGAACACACAAAAAATGCTCTGAAGCCCTGAGCATCAGGATGGAGAGACCAACCTGCACTCRCTCTGCCACCAGCTCCGGCAGATGCCAGGAGGACACCCGGGGCCCCCATAGTGGGAAATGCTCAGACACYGAAGCCCGCAGGAGACCTGCCACTTCCTTCTCTTGCAAACCCATCCCAGGGTGAGAGCACGAGAAACGCCAGCTCCATGGCTTCAGCCAAAACGTCAAGCGACGCCAGGCAGGGTGGGCCAGGACTGTTAGAGCGATCACCTCCAGCAGCCAGGCCTTCTTCAAAAGAAACCCGGCTCAGAGTTCAGTTCTCCCTAAACTCGCACCAAGCTTTGCAGCGATGCCGCTGCCTTGCCTCTACCAGAATTATTCTCCATCAGCGCTGGGAGCGCGGAAATAGGCCCCTGCATAGTTCACATGCGCACAGTTTTAAACGCTATTAAGGACTTTGATTACTAAATGCAAAAGGATAAACATTTTTCTTTTGAAATCCAATTATCTCGCTGCTATTTATACGAAGTGAAGCCAGCATTCTCTCTCCGCTGGGACATGGAAACCCTGCGGTCAATCTAACCGGCAGCCTCGGTTAAAATAGACAGTGTTACACAATTCAGTTACTCATCTCCTATCTAACTAGTATTACTCAGTAAGGCTCTTTCTTCCTTTACTACCCAACTCATATTCACAATCTCCATTTTACAAACCGATGCAACTGACTCAACAGGAAGGGCAAGGGCAACGTTTTCAAAGGCAGCTGCAGGGGCCATATTTAGCTATCGAAATAAGTGGTCTGTTTTTTTTCCCCTGACTTGCACGGAGCCCAGCTTGTTCAGCAAAGAATYGCAGCGCCCAGGTTTGAAAGTTTTCTTCTCTGCGGTCACGGCCAAGGTCGTTCATGGCATCAGGGATCGCGGGCTCGTGCCGACTGCAGGCACGCTCCCTCGGGTCCCGTTCCAGGAGCGAAAAACAAAGATTGCAACATGAGCAGCGCTTCGGTAGCACTCAAAGAGGCTTCCTGGGCATTTCATATTTGGAATTGGTTATTCTCCTCTCAGCCCAAGGACAAAAGCGTTTAAAAAAGGAAGGGAAAATCTGTCTTCTGAGTGAGGGGAAAAATGTATATTTCTCCTCCTCAGATAACAAACTTCCAGGAGGTTTCCCCTCCCTGCTTCACCAGCACCTCATGTTCTCCGAGGTGGACGTGCACATATCAGTTCACTTACAAACAGCTCAAGTTCAGCACGTTTCAGTGACCAATCCTCACCGCAGATTAGTCTGCCAGTCATCACAAAAACCAGCGAGGAAGAAGAGCAGCGACTAAGGCCCCAGTTAGGAGATGCCTTCTAGAAACTTTCCAAAGGTTGCGATATGCAAATCTACCGCCCATCAAGAAACTTTCTTTGCTGAAAGATTTCAGTGCAGAAGGAGTTTTTCCAGGAAAACAAGGTAAAGGCAAACGGTGGTTTCAGGGAGGCTCCGGCCCCACCAACGCCCTCATGCCGTTGAGGGCAGCAGAAGTTCAGCTGCGGTGCTCCGCAGGGCCACCCCGGAAACTGGCTCCAGAGGCGCAGCAAGAGACACTTACAACGAATGCGGCGAGCACTTTCGCAAGCAACTAACTGTATCGCGCTGCTCCGTGACGGGACAGGATGTGTCACGGGGTCACCGACAAAACCGGGCTGCGACACGGGAGCCCTGCTTGCCCTCCCGCCCAGCGCGGCCTCCCCCAGAAGGGCTGGGTGACGAGGACAACGCCGTTCCCAGGCCTGGCCCTGATGGGGAACCGGCTCTGGAAAAGGGGGCAGCTTCAACCCCCGCTGGCACCAGGACCCCGAGGACGGATCATCCTGGCTCAGCTGCGAGCACCGCACACCTTTGCGGACACCCCAGTGCTCAGTCCCCAAGCGATATCCTAGGGCAGCGCAGCCAGTCCTGGCGGTGGGACATCCCCGTCCCCCAGCGCTCGATCCAGGGCAGCCCCCTGGGGCGGGACGTCCCCGTCCCCGTCCCCCAGGCCCTGCCCCGGGCGATGCCCCCAGCCCTGGGGCAGGACGCACTGTGGCCCAGGCTCCTTCCCACAGCAGCGCAGCCAGCCCCGGGGCGGGACGTCCGCGTCCCTCCGGCCCTGCCCTGGGTAACGCACCGAGCCCCGGGGCGGGACGTCCCCGTCCCCCGGGGGGCGGGTGGCACGTGCGACCCCCCAGGCCCCGTCCCAGGCGATGCAGGCAGCCTCGGGGCGGGACACCGTCTCGC